>NC_133490.1:12297783-12371829 GCF_025370935.1 Choristoneura fumiferana
GAATCTTTTTGTATTTTTATTTCAATTCCAAATTTTTCTTTTACGGTCGTCCCGTAAAACCGAAATTGAAAATACAAACTGAATATAGATACACAGAAAAAACAGAAAAAAGACCATCACTGGGAATCGAACCCAGGTCCTCGGTAATCCGTACCGCGTGCTATAACCGCTACAAGACCACTGATGGTCAACGGTACCGACACGAATTTCCTATGCACCTCATATCTCAGCTTGTGTTTCTTACTTAGTCACTTAAGCAGCGACGCTAGCGACATCTATGCCGCAAGCCTCAAACTTTTCGGCATTAACAAGGCATTAAGCTAATTTGATTGCTTAGAAAAACGATATCTCTTGTCCGGGTGAGCGGTTAGTTCCAAAGGAATGCCGAAAAAGTTTGAGGGCTTACGGCATAGATGTCGCTAGCGTCGCTGCTTAAGTGACTAAGTAAGAAAACACAAGCTGAGATATGAGGTGCATAGGGAAATTCGTGTCGGTACCGTTGACCATCAGTGGTGTAGCGGTATAGCACGCGGTACGGATTACCGAGGACCTTGGTTCGATTCCCAGTGATGGTCTTATTTTTCTGTTTTTTCTGTGTATCTATATTTAGTTTGTATTTTCAATATTTTTTAACATTAATTTTCATCACAAGTATTTTTAAACAACACAAACCTCGAAACACTATCTCAACTCATTGTAACAAAAGGAATGCAAGTCACCGAATTATGTCCGACAACCTCGAGTCACCCCAATCAGCTCAGTAACTTCTTAGACAAAGGAAAAGTAAAACAAAGCGACGCGTCAACAGGCGCGAAACTTCTCCCAAAATATTTACACAAAAAATCCTACTGAATATAATTTAACTTACTGTTTCTTTGTTGGCCAAAGATTAATTATACGGGTGCAGATGGTACAACGTACTATTATATGTATTTACAATTTGTTGCCTAAATCAGTGTTGGTGATTAAATATCTACCACGATTTTTTTTCTTTCTTGTGGTTTTTAAATCACTGGCCTAATTGTAATTGTAATATTATATACCTACCGAACAAGCTGTGGTGGCCTGGTGGTTTGACCTATCGCCTCTCAAGCAGAGGGTCGTGGGTTCAAACCCCGGCTCGTACCTGAGTTTTTCGAAATTCATGTGCGGAATTACATTTGAAATTTACCACGAGCTATGCGGTGAAGGAAAACATCGTGAGGAAACCTGCACAAACCTGCGAAGCAATTCAATGGTGTGTGTGAAGTTCCCAATCCGCACTGGGCCCGCGTGGGAACTATGGCCCAAGCCCTCTTGTTCTGAGAGGAGGCCTGTGCCCAGCAGTGGGACGTATATAGGCTGGGATGGATACCTACCGATAAGAATCCTTTCATAAAACTGAACTACAATGCACAAAAATATAATACATAAGCATGGTACATAAGAATAAAACAAACAGAGGAATGTTTTTAAATTTTCAGGTGTGAGTATCTTCCTCAAGCCTTCCCTGAACTATCCCACAGCCTTGTAAATAGAACATTCAAGGATTAGAGTCTGTTTTGGTTCTCTGTCTTTTCGGCGAAATATAATTCCCAAATGTTTCATTTGCCAAACCGTTTCATTTCCCAACTCACGCTCTCTGTGAAACCTACTTTTTTCGGAACTTTCATTAAACAAACCTAACCTAAATACCTACAATTAGAGTTGGGAAAGAAAACAGTTTGGCAAATGAAACATTTGCGAATAATATTAATCCTTGAAAAATCCTTGAAGGATACCATGTAAATTATGATGGTCGGCCAGATATTTGTATCATGAATAATATGAATGTTTGTTCCCGAGTCTTGGGTGTTTAAATATGTATTTAAGTATCTATCTATTTAATATGTTTATCCGTTGCCTAGAACCCACAAACACAAGCTTTGCTTAGTTTCGGACTAGTTTCATATTGTAAATCTGTTTAAAAAAATATATACCTCGTTGAGTTCCTTGACGGATTCTTCTCAACAGAGGTTTTTTTTGACATTCAAAAGTGCTTGTTATAGCCTAAATTGAATAAAGATATTTTGACTTTGACTTTGTTTTGGATTAGTTTGGGACTACCTAGCGTGAATTGGTGACAATTGTCCCATGGTATTTATTAGTATTCTTTGTCCATTCTGTAACTATACTCTTTGGGCACTCGGACAAAAGTTGTATCCTCTAACGAGGGGCGAGTTAGCAAGGGTTGTTTGTGCAAGAAGCTTGATTTGGGGAAATGCGCCGTTCCTGTTTTCTTACATTGTTGTTTCTACGATCGCCGGCGTACGGTTCATGAGGGTTTTTAGGAAATTATGAATTTAATAATACATTGTGCTTTAGCCGAGCTTAAATCTGAGCTTTTCTGAGTTCATGTGCGAAATTTAGTTTGATGTTTACGAGCAGTGTGAACGATTTTTTTTTCTCAAACATGACATGAAATATTGACGTTGTGTTACAAATAATAGGCTGAGAAGTATCGCGCTGCAGGCGCTGTGACTCGCCTGCCTGCGCGCGGTCACTCTAGCGGCCTGCAAAGAGATTTCATACAACCTTGCAGGCCGCTGGCCGGCAATGCGACCGTCTTTTGTTTGAACGCGCGCTCTGCGACACGCACGCGGCCCACGCCCAGCAACACCGCCCGCAGCCGCCCGCCGCCAGCAGCCACACAACACACAACAGGGCGACCAGACTAGCGTCCCGCCAGCTTCATTTCATGTTTTTTTTTTTATTATATGTCATGTAATGTATTGTATTGTAAAACTCTTTATTGTACATAAAACACATGAAAATAACAGAACACAGGATGTCATGTTTGAGATTTTTTTTACTTATACATATGTATATTTACTATCTGACTTTTTTTAACTGGAGCTTTTTCTCAAATATGACATGAAATATTGACGTTGTGTTACAAATAATAGGCCGGGAAGTATCGCGCTGCAGGCGCCTGCTTCCTGCTGCCGGCGCGCGGTCACTAGCGGTCTGCAATGCGATTTCATACAACTTTCCCGGCCGCTGGCCGGCAATGCGACCGTCTTTAGTTTCAACGCGAGCTCTGCGGCACGCCGCCAGCACCATCGCCTGCAGCCGCCGCGCCAGCAGCCACAGAACACGGCGACGAGACCAGCGTTGATTGTTTCATGTATGTTTGAGAAAAGCACTATACAAGCCCTGCCGGAACGTGGGATTGCCGGCCTCGCATCCCTATCCCTGTCTTTATCTGCTTGGCCGACAACCACCTACTACCCGGCCTCTACAGTAATGTACTATTGAGTCTACTATATTCAAAACACATGTTTACTAAATACGGTAAGACTGACAAGTCAATATCTCACTAATAGTACGAATGTGAAGTTTGTAAGTCTGTTTGTTTGTTACCAGATAGTTTGAATTACGGGGAAGGACATACTCGTAGAATAGTTTTTATAGGGATAGCGATAAAAACATTCTAAGTGGATGGAGTAGCGCGCAACAGCTAGTAAAAACAATTTCCAATTTTCGTTTCTGGTAATTTCTATGGACAAACATTTTATACCTACTCACTGCATTAGCGTGACTTACCCCCTTATTCATAAAACTTAACAAGCCTATGTTAACTAACAAATGCTTTGTCCCTTTCTAACAAATACAAATGTCAAAGTGACAGATAAGGACAAACGAATTTTAGCGGCATTTTAACTAAAATAGGTTTGATTGTCATTTATGAATAAGGGGGTTACAGTTTGATTTATTTTTTACTGCTCCAGGGGACAACAGACCTGAGTACTTACATCAATTTCAGCTCTATACCACGCGTTTTTACGAAAAAGGGTCTTGATTCAAGAGCGGATCGGCAACCGCAGCGTAGGACGTCGACCAACTAGATGGACGGATGACCTGGTTAAAGCCGCAGGTTCACGATGGATGCAAGACGCTTCCAACCGAAGCAACGGAAGTCCATGGGGGACGTCTATGTCCAACAGTGGACGTCCTACGGCTGAGATGATGATGACGATGATGCAAGAGCGGATTGACTACAAATTGATCCCATAAAGGTTCGTTTTTGCTGACTAAGATAGCGGAATAAAAAACACAATTTTCAAACAATTTGCATACCCTGTCATCACTCCAGAAATTATTCCAGTTGTATCTTGGTTCTTGTGCTTGCCCACGTCCAGATCTTAACCGACTGTGCACAAAAACGAGGGCTCCACAAACAAATGTTTAATTCATTAAGCCGCACACTGATTTACTACTTTGGTAAGTTTGGTGGATGAGATCATAGTTGATAAGTTAACCCGACTACGGTAAAGGTCATACATAGAATAGTAAAGGGAACAAATCCTACTTATGTATATTATAAATGCGAAATTTTGTGAGTGAGTGAGTGAGTATGTTTGTTACTCCTGCAAGTCGCCGATATGACCTACAAGTTTTCAAGAAAGAGCGTACTCCTACCTTAACGGCCGGCAACGCACTTGTGACTCTTCTGGAGTTGCAGGTGTCCATGGGCGACGGTAATCGCTTACCATCAGGCGATCCGCCCGCTCGTTTCCCCCTATACCATAAAAAAAAAAAGTTGCGACATGAAAAAAAATTAAAAACACTGGCCTAGACTAACGAACTAACTATACTTGAACTGTTTAGGTAATTAACTAAATGTAAACAAGTTCAGCTGCCAGATTTGGTACATTCAAGGATTTTAAAAAAAATACTATCTATAATTGTAATACAAACTGGACTAGTGTATTTCAATACAGAAATCTAAATGTTTAGATAGTTTAATGGGGGTATTTCAATATTTAAGACACCAATTATTGGTCTCTTAAACAAAACAATGTCAATTAAAGTACAATTCAATAGAATCTGTCAATTTTCTACATATTTAAGACACCCTATCGTGGGCACACTTGATTATATATGTCCCTGTTGTTGCAATTATCATCTAAAAGGAATCAAAAAAGAATAATAGTCACATCACAAAGCCTTAGGCAGCCCGGTGTTTATATTAGTAGGCTGGAAGTGTCTACAGGATTGTCAGATTCTATTGAATTGGAGTTTAGGTATTGTCGTTGTTTTGAACATAAAACTACCGTGAGACTCACTCATATTAAACGAATTTGTACCGGATAACTCACGTTTGGATTTACAAGTATCGAGTCGCGTGTTCCTATGAAGAAGGGCTACGAAATAGTCCGAAACATGTCAAGCTAAACTCGATTTAAGACATCAGTTATCCGTTACAATATCGTTTAATATGACGTTGTTTTGTTTATATTTAGTTTAATACCTATCCAAACCAAGTATAGAAGTAACTAGAGGAATCGATTTAAAAACATTTATCGCGAAATACTTATAGTTTTCTATTTACCATATTGTAAAAAAATAAGAAACTGAGCCCACAGACAATACAGTCTAAGCCCTTTAATTGAGAAGAGGCCTGTGCCCAGAATTGAGACGTATATAAACCGCAGATAAGACTATGTTGTCGTCACAGTGACCGGGAACGATTAAAGTACCCTCAAAAAGTATAATTTACATCTCAAAGAGCGCCCAACCTTTGCACAAAGTCCGAGTACAGAACAACATAGCGTCGTTCTGTTTTAATAAAGGGGATGACATAGTTTTATCTTTTAACGTACACTAGCTAATAAATTTACTGAATTATAATTTGTTATTTCAATTTCAGTACCTGGGCGACCGAGCTTTGCTCGGAAACTCGGTAACAAGCCTTTTCCCAGAGACAAGACCAAGCTAGATCGATTTTTATCCCCGAAAACCTAATACATACCTACCAAATTTTATCGAAATCGTTGGAGCCGTTTCCTAGATCCCCGATATATATATAGAGCGCACAGGGGGTCCAAATTGGATGAATGCAGCAAAATCCAGAGAAGACTAGCTTACCTCGGAGGAGGCCTTTATCTGCAGAGGGGTTCTTGCAGAATAATTAGCATCAATAATAATCGTTTAAATATTTTATCTTGTTATAAAAAAATCAAAAAAACATTATCATCATCCCAGCCTATACACGTCCCACTGCTGGGCACAGGCCTCCTCTCAGAATGAGAGGGCTTGGGCAGTAGTTCCCCCGCGGGCCCAGTGCGGATTGGGAACTTCACACACACCGTTGAATTTGCTTCACAGGTTAGTGCAGGTTTCCTCACGATGTTTTCCTTCACCGCAAAGCTCGTGGTAAATTTCAAATGTAATTCCGCACATGAATTTCGAAAAACTCAGAGGTGCGAGCCGCGGTTTGAACCCACGGTCCTCTGCTTGAGAGGCCATAGGTCAAAGCACTCGGCCACCACGGCTTTTCAAACAAACATACTAACACTAAATTTAAAATTAATTATGTACTTACATTTTTATTTGTAACTAACATCACTTCTTTGTAAACTGAGATTCTGGAAGAAATAAAGGATTTTTTATTTATTTATTTATTATATATATTACAAGAATTGCTCATCATCATCATCCCAGCCTATATACGTCCCACTGCTGGGCACAGGCCTCCTCTCAGAACAAGAGGGCTTGGGCCATAGTTCCCACGCGGGCCCAGTGCGGATTGGGAACTTCGCACGCACCATTGAATCGCTTCGCAGGTTTGTGCAGGTTTCCTCACGATGTTTTCCTTCACCGCAAGAATTGCTCGGTTAAAGGTATTAGATAAATCATGGACTTGTCTGAAAAAAAAAACATTTCAATGCTGCCTCAGGTTACTTGTAGGGTACCCGGTACCTATATAGCCTGGGCAAGGCAATCAGCAATCCCCTCACGCCCAGGATTGAAGGATCGGCCTTTAATTTATTCAGACTCTGTGATTGCTTTGGCTCTGCTTGCCGAGTCCTCATTGTTAAGGGCAGCAATGACTTAAGCGTTTGCGAGGTTTAGGTGAGTTTTAGTTAAATTGAAAGTATTTTTAGGGCTCCGAAGCCAACATGGCATAAACGGAACCCTTATAGTTTCGCCATGTCTGTCTGTCTGTCTGTCCGTCCGTCCGCGGCTTTGCTCAGGGACTATCAATGCTAGAAAGCTGTAATTTTGCACGGAAATATATGTAAACTATGCCGACAAAATAGTACAATTAAAAGCTAAAAAAAAATTTTTTTAGGGTACCTCCCATAGACGTAAAGTGTGGGTGATTTTTTTTTCTCATCCAACCCTATAGTGTTGGGTATTTTTGGATAGGTCTTTTAAAATCATTAGGGGTTTGCTAAGACGATTTTTCGATTCATTGATTTTTTTGCGAAATATTCAACTTTTAAGTGCAAATTTTCATTAAAATCGAGCGTCGCCCTCCCCCTTCTAAAATCTAAACCGGATGGTGGAAAAATTTGAAAAAAATCATGATGGTAGTAATTATATCAAACTTTCAAGGAAAACTATAATGGTTAAGTTTGCTTGAGAATTATTAGTAGTTTTATCTTAAATAGCAGCCTAAAGTATAAAATATACCTAAACTGGATGATTCCGTATAAAATACGAAATCCTTAGAAAGATATAACTTAATTTTTTCGTAATGGCTAACCCTGTTTTGGGCTTGTCCGACACGCTCTTGGCCGCTTTTTTAAACAAGATTTGATTTAAATATGCATGAGAAGAAAATAAACTTTAGGCCATGCAAACCCATCAATGTTATTGTATTACATAATTATTATTTACATGACATGGAGGGATGGCATGCAGGCATGGAAGGTAGCAGGTTCACGGTTGCTGGAGATCTATGGGGTGGCCCATACCCAACAATGGACGTCCTACAGCTGTTATGATGATCAAAACATAAAAACTTGACGCGAGATTTAGGTAAT
Source organism: Choristoneura fumiferana (assembly GCF_025370935.1). Classification (NCBI taxonomy): domain Eukaryota; kingdom Metazoa; phylum Arthropoda; class Insecta; order Lepidoptera; family Tortricidae; genus Choristoneura; species Choristoneura fumiferana. The sequence continues at coordinate 12,305,577 of NC_133490.1, forward strand.
TGTTCAGATGGTACTCTAATACAATATAGGTACTTTTTACCCGACTGCGAAGAAGGAGGGTTATTTTTTCGTTTCACTCGCCAAATTTGATTCCAACATACATACCAACATGCAAATCCACAGAAAACCAGCGTTACTGCACATAATGTGCGGCAACACATGCTGAGTGGAGACCCTTTTTGGTATCCTGCCGTGTCACCAAGTAACATAGTTTTAGTGCTAGTTTTAGTCTTAGTTTAGGTCGTAATTATGGAGCCAAAATAAATCTCTTTTTTTCTTTCAAATATTGCAAGATTGCCAGTTAATAAAAACCGTAATACGAATTAGCTTTGTACAGTCGAGTTCATAAATTAGTAAGCAAAAATTTGATCAAAAATATCCGAGCACGCTTCTACCCCTAGAGTCGTGTTCAGATATATTCGATCAAATTTTTGCTCCCTAGTTTACTGTACTAGATTTAGCCCGCGGTTTCACTGGTGTTGAAATCGATATAACGCGTAAAGGCTGCTTAGCTTCATCATCATCATCCCAGCCTATTTACATCCCACTACTGGGCACAGGCCTGCCCTCACAATGAAAGGACTTGGGCCGTAGTTCCCACGCGAGCCCAGTGCGTATTGGGAATTTCACACACGCCATTGAATTACTTCACAGGTGCTTCAACATGTAAGCCGAAAGACGTCCACTGCTGGACATAGGTCTTCCCCAAGGCTCTCCACTCAGACCGGTCTTGTGCTTTCCGCATTCAACGCGATCCCGCGATCTTAACCAGGTCGTCGCTCCATCTTGTTGGAGGCCTACCGACAGCTCGTCCCCCGGTCCGCGGAAGTCATTCGAGAACCTTTTGATCCCAAACTTTCCCAAAACCTTCCCAAATTCCCAAACCACACTCGTCTCGCATAACAAACACGTAGACATTTTGAATGGACGTCTGGGCCCAGCAGTGGGTAGACGATGATAGCTGAAGATCTTGAAGCTTCAATGGATTAGAAAAGCAATCATTCTGGGTGCTCATAGCACCACGCGGAGAACGGACCCGGTCCAATCACGATCGACTAGAGACTTTTCTGTCCATGGAGCGGTTAAGATGCTCGTTGAATAGCGATTAGCAAACATTCCACGCAATGGATAGAGATATCGCAACAGTCCCGCTTGTCGCGAGCAATTCTAAATGCTCCATAATACGGCACATTAATATAAAGTAGCAGAGAGATCTTTAAGAGGTCTTATTCCGAAACTATTTTTAACAACGTTCTCTAAACGACGAGGTACTTGTGAAACAAGAGAGCAAGGTTGTTTTTTTCTAAGATTCAAATACACGAAATGCAAAAAAAAACCTTGGTCTCGTAACACAAACAACTTTTCAGCTCAGCATAAATTTTCTCCACAAAGAAAACCAAAAAATAATTTATAATCCTAGTTATTATTTTGGGATTGTGAAGCTCAATCCAATGGTTTAGTTTAGATTCCGAAACTTTAACTAGCAGTAGATTAAACGTAGGTACATATAACTAGGACAAGCTTAAAAAAACTCGTACCTACCTATTTAATTTTCGCAACATAGACTGCGTTCAGACGCGGTGGGAATCGCGTCTCTTTTCAGAGTATCGCTTGAGAAAAGGACGGTGCGCTAAAACCGCGCGATTCCCGCCGTGTCTGAACGCAGCCATAAACCCGAGAAGAAGCCGTGGTAATAATAATAAGAATAATACTTATATCAAAACTCAAGGCTTCATATTAACAAAATAACAATATGGTGGAGTGGTGCCTAGTTATTTGATCTATGGCCACCTATGGCCTCTCAAGCGGAGGATCGTAAGTTTATACGAACCTGAGAAGCAATAATGGTGTTAGTGAAGTTTCTGTGGAACGACCCAAGCTTTTTCATCCTGACAGGAGACCTGTGCCCAACAGTGGGACGAAGGCTGGGATAATAATGATGGTACATAAACCAGTCAACGAACTGTCGACCCCACCTCAGTTCCAGTTCCAGAGCTCCAGAATCGGACGCCTCGTCAAGTATTTGCCTCCCAAATTGAAAGGGTTGGAGACGTTGGAGTACTTATTTGAGTTCACAACTACCTTTTAAATTGAATGAAGCTTTTCTTCGCAGTAGCCTGGAGATTGAATGCATGCGGGGAGATGGGAATGGGTCAATTATGACGTTGTCGGAGAGGGGCGTTTAATAGGGATCCCGAGAAAAGCATAAATGTGAAAACCAGAGTCAAGATACGTATGCGTTGTATGTATGTATGTATGTATGTAAACTCTTTATTGTACAAAAGAAAATTACAAAATACAACTGACAAACTTTAAGATACTTGTACAAAGGCGGACTTATCCTTTAAGGGATCTCTACCAGTCAACCTTTGAGTGGATGAGAGGAGAGGAGCAATACGTTAGGGTCGACAAAGGGTGAGTTTAAGAGTTAAAATAATGGAAGCTACTATACAGTGCTTTAAACAATATAATACATAAACTACAATATAAATAAATAAACTACTATATATATGACCATAATACATATAATATATAAGCATATTAAACAAAGGAATGTTCTCAATATTTAAGGAGAAGGTGCAAGCTTCATTCTTCTCAAGCCTTCCCTAAAAGATCCCACGGGGAGATGCCTGATGGAGGTCGGTAGCCGATTCCACAGCCTGCAGATTGCGTTTTGTCATTACTTGGCGGACAAAAGAATTGGGATTTAAATGGGTACTAAATTCAACGACCAATAATCTTAAGATAAGACTCGGCTCCTATTTTCATATTTGTGTTTTTATGTATGAGATATCATTATTTTTTGACGACCGGATGGCTAAGTGGTTAGAGAACCTGACTACGAAGCTTGAGGTCCCGGGTTCGAATCCCGGTCAGTGCAGATATTTTTTATGAATAATACGAATGTTTGATCTCGGGTCGTGGATGTTTAATATGTATTTAAGTATGTATTTATCTATATAAGTATGTTTATCCGTTGCCTAGTGTCCATAGTACAAGCTTTGCTTAGTTTGGGACTGAGGTCAATTGGTGTCAAGTGTCCCATGATATTTATTTTTATTATATTTGTAAAAAAACTGTTATTATTTTGTTATTCAAAAATGATGTGTGAAATGAAAGCTTTTGCTATTACGAGTATAACTTTGCTTTCTGATTGTAATTTTGTATACAGACAATTACCCAGTTTAATGCCAAATTTTTATTTTTCAAGTTATAATGCTCTCCTCTGAGTTTTTCGAAATTCATGTGCGGAATTACATTTGAAATTTACCACGAGCTTTGCGGTGAAGGAAAACATCGTGAGAAAACCTGCACAAACCTGCGAAGCGATTCAATGGTGCGTGCCGCACTATGGCCCAAGCCCTCTTGTTCTGAGAGGAGGCCTGTGCCCAGCAGTGGGACGTTTATAGGCTGGGATGAATGATGATGAATGAATGCAAGTGAATTAGGTTTTTGGTCAGTATGTTGGTCAGTCAGATAGTGTAAAATACCAATCTTTATCATGTACATGTACACGTTTCAGACGTAGCTATCGTAAGGAGGCGGTTAGCAAAGTAATTATTTAGCAAAGTTAGCAAAGTAATTATTTAACAAAGTTAGCAAAGTAAGTAATGTGGACCTCCGCAAAGTAACGAGTAATTTGAATGAATTATTTGAAATCTTTAACTTGTTTTTCACACACTACTTTTTAAATAGATTGTAGTTCACAAATAACCGATGAGCTTTATTTATGAAATTAGGCGTTCTCGCACTTGTTTCATATGCAAGTACGTGATAAATTTTAATAGATTTTTATTTATTCGGGCGTCAAGTGTCTCCAACTGGTTCTTGTAATATTCATCATCATCATCATCCCAGCCTATATACGTCCCACTGCTGGGCACAGGCCTCCTCTCAGAACAAGAGGGCTTGGGCCATAGTTCCCACGCGGGCCCAGTGCGGATTGGGAACTTCACACGCACCATTGAATTGCTTCGCAGGTTTGTGCAGGTTTCCTCACGATGTTTTCCTTCACCGCAAAGCTCGTGGTAAATTTCAAATGTAATTCCGCACATGAATAATAATATTACACACAGCTGAATGTCACCATTTTCTTTTTTTGTCACTTGGCTGCGCACACTGCCGCTTGTGTAGATCCATGGAGTACTGAGGAGGTAGATAAAAAGGATTCCCCTTGGAATTGTGCAAGTTATTGTAAGTTTAAATGTATAAGTGTAAGTGTATTTGCAAGTGTAAGTTTAATTTGGGGTCCGCTAGACAGTACTTATATGTTTTTTCACACCTCTCCTTCAGAAAAGTAACTTTTCTTCCCTGACGAGAGGGAGCAAAGTGCAACTTTTCTGTTCAAGGCTTTTGTAAGTGTTTTATTGCAAATGCCATTTTTTGAAGTCGATAATTGTAAAGCCACGCCATTTTCTATGCTGGTTATTCTTTAATAATATTTAGAATGATTTTGTTCAAGTTTCTTAATGCTCGGTGTGAAAAGTTATATGAGCCACTCGGGAGGAAAATTATTACGCTCAGGATTCTACTTTAGAATCCCTCGCTACGCTCAGGGTTCTATTGCAGAATCCTTCGCTACATTCTTGATTCAATGTACGCCCTCGCCGTAAATACACCATTTTGCTCCCTTGTGACACAAATAACTATTGTTTTCAATTTCATGTTTCACTAAATAATTTTAGTCATCTCGGCATGCTGATGTTGTGAATCCCAAATATGAAACTGTAAACGATTTATAACCTTTATTTTTAATAAACCTTTTTTTTTATTTATTTGAGAAATGTTGGCGGTATTTTTTAGTGTACTTACACTAAAAAGGTAAAATAGGTATTAAAAAAGATGGACATTTTAAAATCTCTGCCTTTAGTGTATGGCGCGAGTATTTTTACAATGTACGTGCTCGGAAAGTGCCTTTTGACGTGGGTCAACATATCCATAGAAAATTAGTGATTCCTGCACGCATCCACAAGTGTGCCGTAAAGTTGTAGTTTTACTTACCGCACTTTGCGGAAAGTACTTTTTAAATTGCCAAATTATGTCCAAACTATTGTTAAAAAAATAGTCTAAAGAGTCGTTATAGTTAGGCTTTGAACAAATAAGAAAACGTTTGATTTAACAACTGAATATTTACTGATAAGATAATACAGTTAATCGCGACAGAAAAGAGACGTAAATTTTTTTTTAATGTAACTCGTATTTTATTCCGTCTAAAGTTATGAAAAAAAAGAAATATTCTTGAGTCCAATTCGGACCGTGCGACGTCATGCGCGCGCACTCGAAAGTTAACCAATGAGCTTCCAGTGCGCGCGCACGACGTAGCACGAACCAATCATGGTTACCCGTTCTCGCCTGTCATGAAACCCCGCCAAAGTAATGTCCATAAGTTCAGTCCGGTGAATTAATTTTTGATGAGTAAATTAAAATGAAGAGTTTAAATGATGAATTTATATCTGACTTTACGCCGCCTTACGTCCTTCACGAAGTACATATTGTCAGTGACAAACTCAACGCTGAACAAAATACGTGAACTATATAATAACATAACTAAGTTAATAAACATCTTAAATTGATAGATAATCTACTTCTACACACATGGATATTATAACATCTACCGGTATGTCTTATTCTTATTTATTTGCTTTTATCTATTAGAATTAGTGAACCAATTTTGATTAATTTACAGTTCCAAAGCTAAAAAATCTCGGATTTACGGTAACTTTTTGTTAACAGCTGGTAGATTAGATACATAATACATATACTTGATGATAATAAATTACACGGATTTATTCACGGGTTGCACTGATATTTAGCATTATAGGAGCGTGCAGGAGATAAGGACTAGCCAATATAAGTGTGAAAATGTCAAGCAAAAGGGCTAATAATTAATCATAAAAAATCACGATACTAAAACAAAAGTCTCCTTACCTATCATTAGTAGCTGTAGCTGTTCTAATCTTCTGAGTCAATGATCGTCATGAAAGATGGTTTAATAAAGTGTATACGTTAACGATTTTGGTTTGGCGTGCATATCGTATGTATATCTACTGCCTGCTACTGTAGTAAAGGAGTATGGCAAATAAATGATGAAGTCACTGCCTCTTTTTTCCTCGCTTAATGCATTGTAAAACGTTGTATGATATACGTGTCAAAAGTAGAGAAATTCCCAACTCGTGCCGGCTCAAAACACTCGCTTCGCTCGTGTTTCAAGTTCTCCGCCACTCGTTGGGAATTGCCTACTTTCCGCACTTGTATCATAAATAACTATTATGCAACTTAAATGAAGACCACGATGCAATTGATTGAAATTTCCACGGAAGTTTTAGTGAAATCGCGGAATTTCTATTCAAATGCCATTCAATGAAATTCAATTCTATCGGTCAAAGCGAGCGAAGCCGCGGGAATAAACTAGTGCAAAACCTAAAAACCTCACCCGTTTTAAATCTTTAAGTACTGATATAAAATATAATTAAAAATGCGTTTATAACAATTACCTCTTCACGCCGAGTATAAATATTTAAGTAAATAAAATTTAGTATGAAGATTATTTCGAGATCATGGAGAGGACATAAGATAATTTTAATTCCATAAAATTGCAAAGTTCCCACGATAACAACAGCAGCAGCAGGTTGCAGGTGGTAGGACCTTGTGTAAGGTCCGCCTGGATTGCTACCACCATCTTGCTCGCTAATCCTGCCGTGAAGCAGCAATGCTTGCACTGTTGTGTTTCGGCGTGGAGAGTAAGACAGCCGGTGAAATTACTGGCACCTGAGCTATTCCATCTTAGGCCTCTAGGTTGTCAACGCATCTGCAATACCCCTGGCGTTGCAGATGTTTATGGGCGGTGGTGATCTCTTACCATCAGGAGACCCACTTGCTCGTTTGCCATCCAGTCGAATAAAAAAAAAGAATTTTTTGCAGACCGAGTCGCTACCTCGCTGGTAAAAGCTATTGCTCCATTAATCATACCATCACTTCAATCAAAACTAAGCTTACTCCTTCAAAATTACGTAATAATACCAGTAAAGATTATTATATCCAATATGACATTTACAAGGCTTTGCTGTCTAAAATAATCTCATTATCCTTTACGAGGTACAGTCAAACGAAATTCCTGGGTACGCAGCAGATGTCAGTACGAGTACATATTAAATAAGGTTAATATTAAATAATATTTATCAAGCAATATAATTATGCCTAACCAAGATCGAATGAATCGAGTCAATAATAATCAAATTAATTTCGTTCACAACGAACTGAGAATTATAATACACGCACTGAGTTGTAAAATGTAGCGAATACTGACGTCAAGGATGGAAAACAAACTCTCTTATTAATAACTTAACCAAGTTAATTATAATAGTTGAAAAATCCCTTTCGACATCTCAAAGTTTGAAATGTCTACAGCCTTATTCATAAAAAGTTAGAGCCTCCTTGAAGGCTCCTTGAAGGCCCGATGCTAAAAAACGTGATTCATAAAGTCTGTTAGCGCTAGTTAGTTAGTCGATCAAGCTCTGCTAAAGTTAGAGGACCGTAGACCCCCTTTATCTCTCTGCTAAGCCACAAAATGGCCGCCACAAGTTTGAACAGCTGACTTTGACTAGAGCAAAAAACCATAGTACGAGATATTTATAGTGAAGGCAGGCTACGCAGATTAAAAAAAAAACAGAAAATTTATTTTCAGGAATTTGTATTAAAAATCCTCTAAATTTAGCAACAATAATTAACAATAATATGAAAAAAATAAGGATGATTAACATAATTATGGCTTTTTGCACAACATAAACATGCGGATCGGAAATGGCGGGAAAACAAACATCTCGCTTTTTATTTTTTTTCCTGGTAATTTGCTGTCACTGCTGTCAATTTTTTTTTAAATTATCGATTAGGCCATTTTTTGTCTTTGATTTGTCAAGGTGGCCAACATAACGCGTCTAATCCGTCTATCAGCAGCTCAACAACTAGCAGACTGCTAGCAAGCGTTTTGAATCATACTTCTTGACAATCGTCTAACAAGCTTAATCAGTCTGCTAAGTAACAGACCGATCAACCTAAATTAAGGATTTTTTATGAATAAGGCTGTTAGTCTCTAGAAGCATCGCAAGGCAACTGGCTTTCACGTGAGAAAACCGGCATCGAAATCGGTCAACCCGCTTGAGAGATAAAATGCAATGGACAACCATTTTGGCGTACTCTGTCCCCCCGTAGCTCTTTCTGTCCATGTTCGCTTTAAGACCCACCGGTTGGGAGACGATACTGAGGTCACTGAGCATGGACTTCTAGCTACTCAACGATAGCGATACAAACTACCCGGTACTTTATTAACTTTTCAACTGTCAGAAACTTTTCGCTTTTTAGCCAATCAGGAAGATTGGAACGTAGTTCGTCTCTACTGACTTTAAGGCTACCATGCGATTAGCCAAGTGGTTTGGCGTGCCGTATGCCGTCCCTCTCCAAAGTATCGCTTGAGAAAGAGACGGCGCGCTCAAACTGCACGATTAGCCGCATAATGCTCACGTAACCTAATTGTTGCTTCTCGCAGCTGCCTGTGTGTCCGCGCTATCAGAGTACGCGCGAGCGAGCACGTGCAATGACAGCCAATCAACGGCGAGATCAAAGGGATTAATTGACTCCATTACACCGACTCACTTACAGGGTGTTCGCGGGAGCCACTTCGGACTTCCTGATGCCTTGAGGGGCCAAATAAGTAGCTAAATTAAACGAGGACTTCACAACAGCTTTTATTTTTCAGCACTCGTTGTAGAAAGCTTACAATTGGGTAGTTTGCTGGGTAAAAAAATGTATACGACTGGATGGCTAACAAGCAAGTGGGTCTCCTGATGGTAAGAGATCACCACCGCCCATAAACACCTGCAACACCAGGGGTATTGCAGATGCGTTGCCAACCTAGAGGCCTAAGGGATACCTCAAGTGCCAGTAATTTCACCGGCTGTCTTACTCTCCACGCCGAAACACAACAGTGCAAGCAGTGCTTCACGGCAGGATTAGCGAGCAAGATGGTGGTAGCAATCCGGACGGACCTTGCACAAGGTCCTACCACCTGCAAAATGTTAAATCTTTTCAACCCATCAATTAGATTGTTATTTAGAAATTGGACCCGTATTTTTTCTTTCGTCAACCAAACTAAAAATTACATAGATGAAGCGCATCAATAGACTTGTTAACTCCTTAATTAAAAGTGTACAGTCACCAGCACCAATATCTGACACAACAAGCGTGCATAAATATCTGATACGACTCTATTTCTACGGCCTACCGTGTCAGATATTTTTGCACGCTCCGCTGTGGCAGATATTAATGCTGGTGACGTACGTAGATGGGACAAACTAATTATATATTTATAGGCGAAAGTTAAACTGGATGGCCGATAGAGTCAGAAGGTTCTCGAATGGCGTCCGGGGACCGGGAGACGAGCTGTCGGTAGGCCTCCAACAAGATGGAGCGACGACCTGGTTAAGATCGCGGGATCGCGGTGGATGTGGGACGCACAAGACCGGGCTGAGTGGAGAGCCTTGGAGGAGGCCTATGTCCAGCAGTGGACGTCCTTCGACTGACATGATGATGATGATGAAGGCTAGATGTGCAGTAAATATTGTGTTCCACAGATATTTACATATTTTGGTATTTACTGATCGTGTAGTCTAGCATGTTGACACATATGAGTAGGTATTTATGAAGTAAGAAATGGGCGGCGGTGGTTGCTTCCCATCAGCTGACCCTTAAGACTGAAAACCATCAGTATTGGATCATATTAATGGATCGCAGTATTAATTGCACGTCTAGTCTACGCCTTAGGAATCTAGCCTAGCCTTAGGACACTATGCTCCTGGGGTATCTATCACGGCTTTACCCTATAATACGGTTTTCTGATTCTCATCGAATTTTTAAATAAACTTAAACAATTCTATATTGAAAACCTTTTAAAATAAGTCGGCGATCATCTCATTATTCCAAAGATCCTTTAAGCGCGTCAATTTAAACAAAACCCGGCTAAGGCGGTTTGCTACCGATTTCTTGAAGAGTTCCGTAGAATATTATGTATGAATATTGGGTATTACTGCGCTTTGGGCAAAATATCGTATCGCAGCTTCATTTCCTAAACGAATCTTTGGCGTAATTTTTTTTTTTTTTTTTTTTTTTATTCGAATGGATGGCAAACGAGCATGTGGGTCTCCTGATGGTAAGAGATCACCACCGCCCATAAACATCAGCAACACCTGGGGTATTGCAGATGCGTTGCCAACCTAGAGGCCTAAGATGGGATAGTTCAAGTGCCAGTAACTTCACCGGCTGTCTTACTCTCCACGCCGAAACACAACAGTGCAAGCACTGCTGCTTCACGGCAGGATTAGCTAGCAAGATGGTGGTAGCAATCCGGGCGGACCATGCACAAGGTCCTACCACCTGTAAAACACTGTTGATTTATTTACATTCACATTTTAAGCATTTTGTCAAATTATCACTTAGCATAATTATACTTGGTCTAGTTTTATTAAGGAAACGTTCTCCTTTGACCAATATTAAAATGGCGACAAGTTGCTTTGACAAATGATTAATGGCCAACTGAGAGTAAAATACCAAGTTTGCGATGTGATATTTTGGGTTTTTCCCATGCATTTCTAATCCATTAGTACCTATTATTTATTGATATTATTGATACTATGTGTTGCCAGTGATGACATACGGATCTGAGACGTGGGCGCTAACGATGTGCCTCATGAGGAAGCTCAAAGTCACTCAAAGGGCTATGGAGAGGGCTATGCTCGGGTTTCTCTGCGGGATAGAATCAGATATGATGATATCCGCAGTAGAACTAAGGTTACCGACATAGCCCGAAGAATTGCGAAACTGAAGTGGCAGTGGGCGGAGCACATTGCTCTTGCTTGGTTGCGGAAAGCACAAGACCGGTCTGAGTGGAGAGCCTTGGGGGAGGCCTGTGTCCAGCAGTGGACGTCTTTTGGCTACATCATTTCATTTCATTTCATTTCATTTCGTCCTATGGCTGAGATGATGATGATGATTCCTCGCTTAGCTTTTGCGTCTCTATTAGTTAATGAAACCACATCTCTGGTGAAAATGTAAACTTACTCCAAGTGTGTTAGGCAATAAGGCCTCAGGTCTCAAATACATAACAAATCGACTAACACTAGATTGTAAGACTAATCATCATCATCATCTCAAGCCTCTCTCAACCAATTTGGTGTAGGCCTCCTTCAGTTTTCTCCACGTCATTCTATTCTGAGCCGTCTGTATCCAGTTACTGCCCGCAACCTTCCCGATGTCATCCCTCCAACGCATCTGAGGTCTTCAAACCGGTCTCTTGCACCCCCACGGCCTCCATTCCAGTAAAGTCTTGCACCACGACTCTGTTTTTCGGGCAACGTGACCAGCCCATTGCCACATCAGCTTTATAATATCACAAATTTTGCTTTGTTTCCTCAACCAGCTGTTAGTCTTCCGATCTCGTAATGTTACTCTTACCAGCCTACGCTCCATAGTACGTCAGGGCTGGGCAGCCTTCGCGAAGTTGGACTTTGCTTTCAGAATTAACCTCACTAGTCGTCAAAAAGCACCTATATTTAACCAGTGCACCTTACCAGTCCTCACGTATGGAGCGGAAACTTGGGTGACAATCAAATCCATTCTCCAGAGGTTAATAGTCACTCAAGGGGGGGGGGGTTAAAGTAACCTACTAACATAAATATACCTATATACCTGAACCTCATTTTGAACGTTTCCGTTGATTAATTAAAAAGATAAACGTTATTGTTTGCTTTTCAGCGGAGCCGTCAATAATCAATTCATCTTTAATCAGCGCTGAGCACATGGCTGGTCATGTTGACGTCATGTTTGTTTATAAAAAGATTTGTTCCAGTTTTGACTACAGTATTGAGAACAAAAAAGTCGCTGGCTCTTACTGGTGGCAAATAGCGCAAGATAGAGAGAAGTGGGCATCTTTGGAGGAGGCCTTTACCCAACTGTGGGACCTAGCTTAATGCATTTTGATAACTTGTTGACTTTCTTTGCTGGACATATGCAACGTAAAGAACGCTATTATGATACTGCACTGCCCCCCTTTCGTACACTCAGACTAACTGAATCGTATTAAATGATATTGTACCGGATAACCCACGTCTTAAATCGAGTTTAGTTTGACATGCTTCGGGCTAATTCGTAGCCCTTCTTTCTAGGAGCACAAATGAACTTTTTTTTTATTCGACTGCATGGCAAACGAGCAAGTGGGTCTCCTGATGGAGATCACCACCGCCCACAAACATCTGCAACACCAGGGGTATTGCAGACGCGTTGCCAAGCTAGAGGCCTAAGATGGGATACCTCAAGTGTCAGTAATTTCACCGGCTGTCTTACTCTCCACGCCGAAACACAACAGTGCAAGTACTGCTGCTTCACAGCAGGGTTAGCGAGCAAGATGGTGGTAGCAATCCGGGCGGACCTTGCACAAGGTCCTACCACCTGCAACTGTGCAGGCATAACCATCGGTTAATAAAATATAACCCGGCGTGTGTGGCCGGCTCTATGTGGCTATAATTAAAGCATGATCCACCCTTGATAACTCACAAATGCAGTTCTAGCAAAACATACACCCACGGGACCCCAGAAACCCCAAAGAAAGCAAATTACTTATCCGTTTTTAATAAATCCTCTAAAAAAACTTATTCCGGCAGCAAAGTAAATTTACCGCCCGAAACAAAACCTCACAAAAATCCGTAATTATTTCCATGGAGATAAGGCGACATTTTTCAATTTTCCCCTGGCGAAATCCCTTCGTTTATTTACAAGAAGCCTGTTTAATGTCACAAAAGTCTCTCGGCCGCCCTTCTGGGTGCTTTGGAACCGTACCACGGTTTGGCGATGCCAGAATAAAAAGTGACGCGTTGTGGAAAATAACATATTTTTAACCCCCGACGCAAAAAGAGGGGGCTTTAAGTTTCACCGCTATATATGTGTGTCTGTGTGTCTGTATATCTCTGTGTCTGTCTGTGGCACCGTAGCTCTTAAACGGGTGAACCGATTTAGATGCGGGTTTTTTATTTGAAAGCAGGGTTTCTAGCGATGGTTCTTAGTTATGTTTTATCGAAATCGGTTGAGCTGTTTTTGAGATATTGAACTTTGAAGTGACAAAGTCGGGGATTTTCCAACTTTTTGTTGGTTAGGTTAGGTTATTATTTATAGTACCATAGACAGACATACAGACACACATAGCGGTCAAACTTATAACACCCCTCTTATTGTGTCGGAGGTTAAAAATGGTTTTTCGACATACCACCTTTTGCCATAAGAGTGCAGTTTACTAGGTATCTTTAGCAAGCAGGCAAACTGATTTATTTCTAAATTTATTTTAAATGAAATCTGATCTTCTTTCTGAGTCAATTTTGCATATATTCATACAGTCTTCAGTCAGAAAGCTAATCGTTTATGAAACTCCTTACCGATAGATTTTGGGCACGTAAAGTACTTACGAGTAGTTACTTATGTATCTTGAAATCTATGCTTAGGGAGCAATCTCTCATCTTTTGCATGTCTATAGATATTTATTTATATTTATTGTAAATGTGTATTGTATGTATTTATGGTTATTTGACCCCCGACGCAAAAAGAGGGGCGTTATAAGTTTATTTATTTATTTTGTTATTGGTCTAATCTAAAATTGTACCGTCACTAATTGTTATTGTCACAACCTAAAATTGTTAAAAGTGGCTCCGAAGCGGTAACGTTCCGTGTGCTCTGCCTACCCCATTTGGGAATACAGGCGTGATGTTTGTGTGTGTGCGTGTAAAGTTGTACCACCTGCTAAAATCTATTCCTTACTTCTTTCTATTGTAAAGATTACCTGGAAGGGATCGCTCCGAGGTGAAAATCCGATTATTGTTTACCTTGATTTTTTTTATGTACTTATGTTTTCTGTACTGCTTGCTATACTTTCGTGTACAATAAAGTCATTGTTTTGTATTGTATTCCCACTCCCACCCAGTGCCACTGCTCGGCACAGGCCTCCTCTCAGAATAAGAGTGCTTGGGCCGTAGTTGCCACCCGGGCCCAGTGCAGATTGGGAACTATTGTATTGTGCGTGTCATAAATGTTTCACTTGCTCTCTCTTTCTCTCCATTGGCTTTAGGCATCCCCAAGGCGATTGCTAAATGAGTTTATTGAAGACGAGAACAAACGGTACCGGTATCTTAAAGTCATCATTTCGATCTCTGGGCCCATTGTTCTACCAAACAATGGGAACTTCGTTAAAGTTAATACTTTAGAATAGCCCCGTCCTAATAGTAGCCGTAGACTTAAGGTGCCTTGAAGATTTTTGTTTGTACTGTCAACTGAATTAATTCTTATATAGTCAAAGCAAGAAGAATAGATGAGGATTGAGGAGATACGTAGAAGAACAAGGGTCACTGACAATGCCAAGCGAAATTAGCTCGTTGAAGTGGCAATGGGCAGGTCATATAGCACGGAGAAAAGATGGCCGTTGGGGCTGAAAGGTTCTCGAGAGGAGACCGCGGATCGGCAAGCGTAGCGTAAGACGTCCACCAGCAAGATGGACGGATAATCTGGTTAAACGCGGGTTCACGGTGGATGCAAGCTGCGTCCAACCGAGGCAGCTGGAGGTCTATGGGGGAGGCCTATGTTCAACAGTGGACGTCCTATGGCTGATATGATGATGATGATGAGTCAAAAATCCTCCTAAACCGGCTAAGCGCGAGTCAAAGCGCAATTACTGGGGTGTCAGGAGAGCCCCGCGCCTAAGCAAAATGCTAACAGTGTGGGGTCGTTTTCGGGTTACCAGCTTCTTTTACAGTCAAAGTCCCTCACTTTTCATTCTTAACCCCCGAATCAAAAAGAGGGGTGTTATAAATTTGACCGCTTTGTGTGTCTATCTGTGGCACTGTAGCTCTTAAACGAGTGGACCGATTTGAATGCGGTTATTTTCATTGGACATGAGGTTTTCTAGCGATGGTTTATATCATCAAAATCGGTTTTTCCATTTTTGAGATATTGAACTTTAAACTAAGCCTATCTACCCATCTAGCTATCTACATAAAAGATAAAAATTTAATACAAAGTTCATAATTTACAATTCTGAAATCCTTCCAGTCCAAAAATTCGTAACAAACACTCACACAGGCAAACTTTCACATTTCAAAATTAGTAGTAGTAATAATAATAATTGCTAGAATGGACCACAGTCGTTGGGCGAGGAGAGTCCTGGAGTGGATACCCCGTGCTAATACCCGTGATAGAGGACGACCACCAAAAAGATGGACAGACGATATTCGGCAACAAGCTGGCGTGCTGGCGTAAACTGGATGCGAGTGGCAGTGGATAGGCAAGACTCGAAAAGTAGAGAAGAGGCCTAAGTCCGAAGACGGGCGCTATAGAGTAGTACTTAATAAAACTGAAACTGATTTATTCTAAGCCTCAAATAAAAACTTAATAGTTATAAGTAGTATTTCAATTTCTACTCCCAAAAGCAACATTTTGTTACAAAAAGTACTCAATTTACCAAACACAAATTCGGTTCAATTTACCTACTATTCCCAAATTGAACTGCTGCGAAACCTCGTAAATAGCCTGAACTAATTAAAGCGAAAACTGGTTAAAATTACCGATCAACTCGAATCTCGTAGTTTGGAAGCACATACGCTTAACCTCTGCGGTGATATTAGAAAATAATACATTTAGAACTATTTTTGGGAATACGTTGTACCATACAAAATTCCAGGCGAAACGAAACGTTGGCAGGCCTCCCACTAGGTGGACTGACGACATCGTGAGAGTTGCGGGAAACCGGTGGATGCATATATGGCGAGTTGTCGTTCATTGTGGCGTTCCAAGGGCGAGGCCTTTGTTCAGCTGTGGACGTCTTCCAGCTGATGATGATGATACAAAATTCAGAAAGTGTAGTAACTAGAACTTATCACTGGTTCTAACTTTTTTAGCATAACCACATATCGCATAATATCGTTTGGCATAATTATCATATCGATGAAACTCATATCGCACAATCTTATTGGGCCTAACATCTTGTATAATGTGAGTAAGGGTATAAGTTCTATGTGGGTCGCACGCAGTCCTAATCTACTTTGCTGGTACCACCTCGTTACTTATCATAGAAACTAACCTAACGTAGTGTACGTTACCAGATCGTTTCTGTGCGAGTGCAAGGAGCAGAGTTCTTCCTCAGAGAAGCACAGTGAACAGTTGTTTCGCTTTGAGGATGAGCTCTGGTTGAGTTTGAAACGTGTCAGTGTTTTGTGGTGGTAGTGATAGCTGGGTTTGTGTGATTTGTGCGTGTTCTTACATTGTGAAGTGGAGATGGTGGAGCAGCATAAATACACATTTAAATAAATAAATTAAAATAAATATCACGGGACACCAATTGACCTAGTCCCGAATTAAGCAAAGCTTGTACTATGTGATACTAGGCAACTGATAAACATACTTATGTAGATAAATACATACTTAAATACATATTAATCATCCGAGACCCGAGAGCAAATATTCGTATTATTCATACAAATATCTGCCCCGGCCGGGAATCGAACCCAGAACCTCAAGCTTCGTAGTCAGGTTGAATTTTATCATCAGGTCAGGTTGTATATTGCATAGATGTAGCTATTGTAAGGTATCGTTTGATATGGACCTCCTCAAAGTTGTCTCTTTGAATAATTTAAATAATAATTTTGTTTTTTTTTAACTTCACTGAAAACTCACGATAAATCCGTCTACTTACTCTGGTATTGCTTACTATGTGGTGTTCAACAAAGGTTCATTTGTATTGTAATTGTGTTGCAAATTACAAATTTAATTTCACATAATTACTGTTTTAGGAATAACCCATAAGTTCTCAATAACGCGATGTTAAATGTGTTTAGTTTTAATCAACTGTATGGTAGCCTGAATATGGCTAGGGGTTTTGTTAAACGCCTGTTTAACCCTAAAATACATTAATTAGAGGCTTCGCTTGCAGAGCAATCGCAAAAAGTTTCCATTACATTCAAAACCAACGTCAACTAATTATTTACTGAATCATACGTTACGTTGCCGAGGTTGAAATCAACGAACTATAAACACTTTGCTTGTCCGTATAACCTTACGATAGTTATGTCTATGCAGCTTTTCCTTCTCTACGCTCACACATCACGCAAACCCTATCGCCACCACCATAAAACTCAATTAAATTTAATCATCAGAGCAACACAACCGTTCACCTTGATGTTACACTAAACAAACTAACACCAGCTGATTTATAATTGCTATCTATGTACTGTAACCTAACTTACGATTATATTCCGTACTTCATATCAAACACAATTTTATTCATTGTAAATAAAACATTTATTATCAATATTTTATTCGCACACGGACTATCCACTCTGTTTATCGTACCGTGTGACAAAGCAACCGCGCCAATATTAGCATATTATAGTTTTTTGAGCCATCCCGTCGGTTTATCGCGGTCGACAAAGCGGCCCTTATCCGCCCCTCGGTTTATGTCCATTGCGGTTTACTACTTTATGTAGGAAATTGATTCTCGAGGTACTTGCTGCTACAGGGTTTTTGGTTCGGCCATTGGGCCTGATTTCGGGGGTGTGGGAGACTCATGTTAAAGTTGTAAAGTTACATCCTATTTGTTCCGATAAAGTCGAAATAGAAAATTAAAGAATGTGTCCAGCATTCTGCTCTTTAGTAAAGCTAGCAATAGTACGCAATGTAATAGGCTTTTGTGGCTTACGTATATATACAGCACCAAAGTCTTAATTATAAATTTATGTTCATTGCGGTTTTCTACTTCAAGTAGGAAATTGATTCTCGAAGTACTTGCTGCTACAGGGTTTTTTGGTTCGGCCATTGGACCTGATTTTGGGGGAATATAGGAAGCTCATGTTAAAGTTGTAAAGTTACATTTGCTCAAATAAAATCGAGGGGAAAAGTAGCACTGGTTGTATAAACGAATACATGTAAAACAGACGTGTGCGGTCTAGTTACAACATCAAAGTTTTATTTATTTTTTAATTGCTTAGCATGAAGTGATTAGTAAAGTAAGAAAATATGAAAGTTTATACGTTTTCATGCTGCCAAACAAGTGGCGTTTCTAACTAGTATGCTATGCTGTCATAAAAAGAAACGAGTCATTTTATTACTTACAGAACTATTCTTCAATGAAGTTGTCAAGGTGACCTTATTAGCAACATCATAAAATTGACCGAATATCTTTCGTTAAAAGTACAAAAAATCCGCAGTGTCTTGCTTTATGCCATAACATAACAAGAGTTATGCCTTATTCGAATGTTTACCATAATTTAGCGTTACGGCATGTGATATAGTGGGGCATAATATTGTTTGCCTAGCAACGAGTTAGCTAGTAAGTACAAATAGTTTCAGGATTTCATTGGTACATATAAGCCTTACAAATTTTTCGCAGACCGAGTTGCGGGCAAAAGCTAGTTTCAATATAAGCGTAAAATATCAATTAATTATTAATTAAGTATTTTTATCTGTTAAATATATTGACCCGGAAAACTCACGTCTTAAATCGAGTTTAGCTCGACATGTTTCGAGCTAATCCGTAGCCCTTCGTCTTCGGAGCAACGCGACTCAGCGGCTGCTGCAACACGCGCACTGCGCGCCGCCGCTCTGCTCGCGCGACTACCCGACGAAACTGACACCGGCACACAACTACCCGCGTTTTCATCATCATTACAACTGTCAAATGTAGAGTAGCACACAAAACTAACAACATGTCGAGCTAAACTTGATTTAAGACGTGAGTTATCCGGGTCAATATATTTAATATGAGTGTCTCACGGTAGTTTCATGTTCAAAAATTTTATCTGTTGCCTAGTATCCATAGTACTTAACAAGCTTTGCTTAGTTTGGGACTAGGTCAATTGGTGTCAAGTTTCCTGTGATATTTATTATTTATTTATTTTCATCGATGAGAAACATAAAAAAATTACTAACTTTGACTTAATGTCATAAAATCTATCGATCTACAAGACATAATTTTCTTATGATAGTGACAGTTTTTTTATTAATAAAAAACACTGTTTGGATGAAGCATTTTATGTTAAGCCACTAATTTCAAAAAAAACTTCATCATCATCATCATCCCAGCTTATATACGTCCCACTGCTGGGCACAGGCCTCCTCTCAGAACAAGAGGGCTTGGGTCATAGTTCCCACGCGGGCCCAGTGCGGATTGGGAACTTCACACACACCATTGAATTGCTTAGCAAAAAAAACTTGATCACCTGTAATAAATACCCACGTTTTGTGGTGCTTTAAGCAGAAAAACGTTGTATTAATGTTATTATGCCTTGGCCTAATGTAGTAGGTATTTTTTTCACGTAAATAGGAGATTTTGCTCTCGATTAAATTTAGTTTGTTCTGCGTGCCAAGCAACGTATACATAATACTTTATAATAGGTCGTTTTTGTACATCAACATCATATATTTCATGTAACAACTACGATGATCCACTTAGAAATCTTTTTCACAACATACTTCAAGATGACGTCTCCACTCTTTGCCACTTTCTTTTATCTTCGTTAGCATTTCGTCGTATTTAACTGTAACTACCGCAGTTTTCTTCAAAAGTGCGCAATAAATGTCTAAATATAACGTACAGCCCAATTTAATCAGTATAAATGTAGCGCGAACTGCCATTTGCTACGCGCAGGCGCAGACGCTTTGCCAGTCCAGTCTGAGGAGTTGACGAGATGTGGTGGCTTGGGTTTGTGTTGGTGGTTGGGGTGTTTTGTGAAAACAATGGTAAGTTAGATAAACTGTGTTACCTACTTAAAACCTTCGAAAAGTGACTGTTACCAAGGCCGTGGTTTATGTTCTTCTGTGCCGCATTAAGTGTAGAGAAAAATTGTGAACAAACATACCTCAAAGCCGACTTCGGTGTAAGATGCTCGTCAAACTAAGTCCGTAAAGCCGCAACAGTGCGCTGCACCGCGTTCTATACCCAAAACTTAATTTACCATGTCTACATCACAATTAATATTTATTTTTACAAAACCGAGCACAACCGCCCCAATCTTATATCCTTTAGTAAATTGGATATATTTAGTAGAAACTCGTGCATTTGCTCTTGAAAATCATCATTTGGTGAAATGAAACTGATGATGAAGACCACAGTTGACCGTCGGAGTTACTACTCAATAACAAGTATTTCACAGGTTGAATTTTAATTACTTTAAGAAAGTTGCTAAGCAATTTATGCTCCTCGTAATGCATATGGTAAAACGGGTGGTGAAGTACCGACTCCTCAATAATGAACGTCTCTGCATCGGAAAAAGCAATTTTTCGTAAAAGGTGACGAGCAGTTGATATTAAACTATTGTATCTTAGATTATTTACACTAAAAAGAGTGAAAAAAAAAATTATAACAAAAAATTTAACCAACTACATACAAAAAACCTTAAAAATAATTTTCTACCAGTCTGAAGTCGGTCGGTGCTTCAGCACGAGCCAGCAGGAGTGATTGAAGGTGCGTAGGTGAGGTAGAGGACTATAGGTCCACTCCTGCTGGACTGGATGTTAGAATTAAAATGTTAGAAAATATATTCAAGGCCAATCTGGTCAAAATGGTCCAAAAATAGATAGATGCTGGACTGTACGTAAATGGGCACTGACAAAGGTCATAAAATTTAACAAGGGACTTCTAAAGTGCATCATCAACTTTCACACATTACTATAATGAATGATGCAGCTTGAAGTCTCGAGTATAATTTAATATCTGAAAAATTTAAATAAATATCTATCTAAGTAGGTATCAACATCGTTTAATCAGTGTACAGCAAGTGTTGTCAGGGGTCCTTATCGGCTCGCATACTTATTGGAAGTCCGAATGTAATGTTTGTCAGAACGATCGTTTGTCATAACTCTTATTTCTCTGAATCCAATAATTGTTCAAAATTGTTATAAAACAAACCTAACCTAACCTATAGTCTTCTATAGGATGACCACTTAAAAAATTCAGAAAACTGTATAACCATACAGTCAGTGGAAAAAAATATTATGACAAACGATGATTCGGACACAAAAATTACTGTATGACTAGCGAAGAGTATGCGAACTTTGGCGCTCCCGTTGTCAGCCTCATTTTGTTTTTTAATTTGCCGCGGTTTGTCTGGGACAGCTTTCGTTGGCCAGAGTCTAGGTCTCCTCGATAGACTTCCAATTACTTCGGTTGTCACTTCAATTAGCTAATTCGCTTGGCTATGTCGGTGACTGTAGGAGATTCGTTTCGATGCATCTCTTCATTTCTGATTTCTTCTGACTTCAGTTTAAAGTGCACCTTAAACGAACAGAATAAAAGAACTTAAAACAATCTTTCTCACAAGTTATTTTTAACCGACGAAAACTAAATAGGAGGTTCTAATAAGTTTCATTTTTAATACAAGTTTTTTGCTGACTGTACTTTTTGTTGACTGTACTTGCATAATCTGTAGTGACATCCTGGTAGTCCGGCCAAGATCGTCTCAGCAGGACAGAAATCTTCAACGGTTAATAGCAACGACTTGAAATTTGGTATGCTAATGTAGTTTGGGTGACAATGCAAGTACAGTCAACAAAAAATACAGTCAGCAAAAAAAGCTTGTATTCAAAATGTTTTTTTTATGGTTAGGTTATTTATGTATTTTATTAAGGCAGTTTAATTTATCCATTTCATTTTTTAATCAGCCTGTGAAAAAGATAGTTTAAGTGTTGCGTACCTACCCAATTCATATTAAGCGTTAAGTCGCGCGACCGGGTCGCGGTCACATGTCGCGGTCGTCGGTCGCGTTCGCCAACAGAACGCTACCTTAACATAAATAGATCGCTACACTTGAATAAATTTACTTAAATATTTCCATTATAAATCAAGTTTATTCAATGGAATCCATAAAAATATATTATTTTTCTGATTTTTTACGGAATTTAAGGGTTTGCAGTCAACCGTTTATAGAACGAAAGGCGTCACGCATTGTACAGTCGTGATTTTTGCTCAACTCTATTGATAAGAACCATGAACTAAACAATTGTAAACATGCCGTAAACAATGATCGTTTTCAGCAAATGTTTTTTATATACTATTCAGAAGAAAATACCTACAATACTTTTAAGCCCGTTTCCACCAGAGATGTGCATATGTTGCGAGGAATATGTTTTTCATTAACCAAAAGAACCGCTTCATTTACCACGTCTCGCTCGCTCAGCTGTTTCCACCAGAGATGTGCTGTGCGAGGATGTGCAAATGAACCGTTTCTATTGGTTAATGAAAAACACATCCCTCGCAACACATCCTCGCACATTATTGGTGGAAACGCTGCTTTATTCTAGCATGGTGCGGGTGACACTTGATCCACGTTTCGTTTTACTCAAAAAAAGTTGCTGCGGTCTAAATATATGGAAGTATATTTCAGTTGTAGCCTAAATATATGACTGGCTTAAAATATTTGAACATAAAGAACTATTATAAATACGAAATAAACTTAAACTATCATAAAAAATTTTTTTTTAAATAAATAAATTAAATACAAAGCACAAGTGAAGAAACGTAATATGCATGTAATATTACGTTTAGTGACGGGACCTAATGGTGCAATTTCATTATAGACTTTTATTTTCTGTAAAAACCGTTAATAAACATTAATTCGTTTTTAAAAAATATAAAAGTCAATCACGAATAATTATTGGAGTAGACACATTAACTTTTATATTAAGAAGAGTTCTATCAGACCACATTTTTAATTTTTATTAATTTTTTATGGAATACTCGAGAAAAACTATCAAAAATGCAACGTTGCCAGCTCAGCAGGTATAAACGCTCTTAAAGCCCCATGGTCACTCACACCATCATGTATAACCAAGTCTACCAATTCTGACGGCATTTGCTTCCAGAGACGATATTCCATGGCGTTCTTAATCCCGACTGCGTGGCGAGCTACTTCCGGATGTTTGTGACGCGACGCGTGCCCCCGCGCAACTACTTGTACTTCCATGAGACGCAGGTGGACGAGCCGGTCGTGGACGAGGCTGCTCTAGGATTACTGCGACAAGTGCAGGTGAATTAAGTTATTTATTTCTACTCCTTTGTTACTTTTAAGTGGGTGACAGACTTACGAGCAAGTACGCGTACTTATGGCTCGACGACTTTTTTCGCCTGTGTGCCACCTTAAGTACGCGTACTTTAAAACCATCGGCGATCCAACCGATTTGAAATCTTGCTCGTGGCTCGCAAACTTAAAAACCGCGTACTTTAAGTTCGTACGTCTATCACTCACTTTACGGTCATCCCGTGAAATCCAACGAAAATACATACTGAAACATGGATGCACAGAAAAAAGCCAGAAAAAGAGACCAGTGCTGGGAATTGTACCCAAGTCCTCAGCATTCCGTGCTGCGTGCCATACTCCTACATCACCACTAGACAGGAGTTTAGACACAAATTTCTCTCACGCACCACACATTTCAGCCTGCTTCTTTCTTAGTCACTTAGCAGCGACACTAGCGACATCTATATTTTAGCTCTCATCGAGAGACGTCAACATTCCTTCGGAACTAACCGCTCATCCGGACAAGAGGTGTTGCTATTAAACAATCAAATTAAGATTGGTTTTTGGAGCCTTTTTGTATTTTTTATTTCATCTCCAAATTTGTTACTTTTACGGTCATCCCGTGAAATCCAACGAAAATACAAACATGGATGCACAGAAAAAACCAGAAAAAGAGACCAGTGCTGGGAATCGAACCCCGGTCCTCAGCATTCCCTGCTGCGTGCTATGCCCCTACACTACCACTGGACAGGAGTACAGACACAAATGTCTCCTATGCACCACTTAGTTATGTAGTCTCAAACTATTCATCATCATCATCAGCCTATAGCAGTCCACTGCTGGACATAGGCCTCCCCAAAGAGCGCCATTGCGCCCTGTCCTCGGCTAGACGCATGCAGCTTCTACCAGCAGCCTTTAGCAGATCGTCACTCCACCTGGCTGGAAGGCGCCTATACTACGTTTGCCAAGACGCAGTCTCCACTCCAGAACTCGTTTACTCCAGCGGTTGCCGGTTCTGCGACAGATATGACCAGCCCACTGCCACTTCATCTTGCTGATTCTCTGAGCTATGTCGATTGTTTATGTAGTCTTGAACTTTTCAAAGCAAACAATTTTTAAAGCACGAATTAATCTTTGTTTTCTTTCTAGATCGGATGGAGAATCGTAGGGGGCAAGACTATAGACATCCAGGAAGCCCCCTACCAGGTGCTGTACGGGGAGTACTGTGGCGGCTCCCTTATCGCCCCCGAGTGGGTCATTACTGCAGCACACTGTAAGTAAGTACTTGGACCAATTTAATGTATCGGATAAGATACGATAATATACATATACCTTCCGCCGCCTAACTTTGCCTTAAAGTTCATTGCCACGACTAGTACCACAAAAACTATAAAGGTATAATTCCAATACTTGAATAGGCACTATACCGTTAAGCGATTCGAACACAATCCGGGAGTAACGTAAAGACGTTGCATAAAAAATGTATCTCTAAAATGCGTCAAAACTGAGTATAAGTAATTAACTTTTAGGCAGATTTATATGGCGCGTGGTATACCTGGTGTGGCCTGTAACACGGGCAAATAATTAAAACATAGATCGTACTCATCAAACTGGACAACATTAATTCAACGAGTTTTAAAAATATTTAATTTAGTCACTTCAAAGTTCAATATCTCAGAATAAACTGGTTTTGATGAAACATATCTAAGAACCATCGCTAGAAAACATAATTGCAAATAAAAGGAATCGCATTAAAATCGGTCCACCCGTTTAAGAGCTTCGGTGCCACAGACAAACACATAGACACACATAGCGGTCAAACTTATAACACCCCTCTTTTTGCGTCGGAGGTTAAAATATCATTTACTAGCTTATGCCCGCGACTTCGTCGCACATAACTAGAGTAGCTACCGTAAGGTCGCGGGTGAGCAAAGTATTTGTTCATACTCAAAATACCACAAACGGGACTTATCACGCTAAAACACACGAGTAATATTTACCTCGACGTTTCAACCACATTACAGTGGCCGTGGTCACGAGTAGACTGAAGTGTAGGGTACCAAGTCTGCCTAGCAGCGCGAGTCCTTCGAACGTCGAACATCGAGGTAAATATTACTCGTGTCGAAAATACAAATTGAGATATGGATGCACAGAAAAACCAGAAAAAGAGGCCAGCGCTGGGAATCGAACCCAGGTCCTCAGCATTCCGTAACCCCTACACCACTGCTGGACAACAGCGCTGGTCTCTTTTTCTGGTTTTTCTGTGCATCCATGTCTCAGTTTGTATTTTCGATATGGTTTCACGGGATACCCGTAAAAGTAACAAATTTGGAGTGTTCAGCAGTGGTGTAGGGGTTATAGCATGCAGCACGGAATGCTGAGGACCTGGGTTCGATTCCCAGCGCTGGTCTCTTTTTCTGGTTTTTCTGTGCATCCATGTCTCAGTTTGTATTTTCGATATGGTTTCACGGGATACCCGTAAAAGTAACAAATTTGGAGCTGAAATAAAAAATACAAAAAGACTCCAAAAAACCAATCATATTACTCGTGAGTTTTAGCGTGATAAGTCCCGTTTGTGGTATTTTGAGTATGAACAAATACTTTGCTCACCCGCGACCTTACGGTAGCTACTCTAGTTATGTAACGAATGCGTATACATCTTCCTCCTCCAGAAATACAAACACAGATTTATTGCATAGACATAACTATCGTAAGGTTGCGGATGAGCAACGTAATTATTTATACTTTTTTTACTTACTTACGTTTAACTATTTAGAAAATAAAAACTTAATAATAGTAATCAAAAACTAATATAAATCTAAAAAAGGCCCCTGTGGCATGGTTCCAAGAATGCTGGCAGCATTTCCTCGCTGTATGACGATGGCAAGACGCTGTGCGAGGAAGCTGCCAGCCCTCTTGTCTCCGTCGGCGTCGACCAGTCTCTTTGCCAGTTGGCTGAAGAGTTCCCTTGCGCAAGAGTGCCACGGACCGAGCGTCTCGACGCCGAAGGCAATGAAGTTGTATCCGGCGTCAAGACCACTACATTTGCGCTTAATTCATTGATATGGACCTCCGCAAAGTAACGCCTGATTCAATAAAGAACCTACCTATTTTTTCCAGAGAAAAGGAGACTTTCATCCTGGCAGGATCGACGTACCGTAGCAAAGCCACCCGCTACCATATCTGCGCCCACTTCACCCACCCCCTCTGGTCTTCCGAGAGCAAAGACCACCCGCACGACTTCGACTATCAGCTG
Organism: Choristoneura fumiferana; assembly: GCF_025370935.1. NCBI lineage: Eukaryota > Metazoa > Arthropoda > Insecta > Lepidoptera > Tortricidae > Choristoneura > Choristoneura fumiferana. Next base: position 12,331,923 of record NC_133490.1, read on the forward strand.
GTGCTGTTGGAAGTTCCTGTGCCTATCAGCGCGATGGCCAGGCCGATTGCGATTGGGACGTTAGAGGATATCGTGCCAGGGCACATGGTGTCTATAAGCGGATGGGGTCACGTAGCGTATAAAGTAAGTCATAATCATAATCTGAGCCTATTCTTCGTACTTCCCACGCGGGCCCAGTGCGGATTGGCAACTTCACACCATTGAATTGCTTCGCGGTTAGGTTTCCTCACGATGTTTGCCTTCACCGTAAAGCAGGTGGTAAATTACAAAATGTAATTTCGCACATGAATTTCGATAACAGAGGTGCGAGCCGGGGCTTGAACCCACGATCCTCTGCTTCAGAGGCCATGAGTCAAACTACTAGGCCACCACTGCTTTTAAGTAAGTAACTATCTTTATTTTATCCGGCTGCCCGAAGGGGGGTTGTGTTTTTCGAGAGTATAATGTATGTACTCGTATATGTGTATGAATATAACAATGGTATCAAGTAAAAATATCTGTACATCTTTATACCAGTAACCATAAGATCCTTGTGTTTTTGACGCTATATCTGTATACAACGTGTCTCTACTCTTGTAAGGATTAAAACTCAGATTCCGCCATAATGCATTTATATCTCTTTCTTACTTATTTGTATTCCCTTCATACATCCTTCCACCTCAAAAATCTTGAATCTCGCTCATTCGTCAGTATTTCTCTCATTCTATCTCTTTCACTTATTACGTTTCGTTCCATCTTACACTCTCTCTAATTATTTGATTTAATGAATATAAAGGCTGACCAGAATTATAAAAAACCTCACCGTATTGCGGAAAACCAATAGAACTAATTTCTTGCACTGGTAACACTGAATTCAAATGTCATCTGTCTGTTTAAAAATTTGAGACTCAAAGTTTTAACGTTGTTTGCGCGTGGTTTTTTTAAGTGATATTTGTGTTTTTGTACGTTAAAATGCCGAAAATTAGCCTTGGAAGGAAAATAATTTACAATGTATAAAAGTATTTGTCATAGAAAAAGTCTGAGGGATTAGAAAATATTCCTTTAAAATAACATCACCGATACCATTGTCAATAGGACTGATAGGTATCGTACAGTAAGTGTAAAGAATGTTGCAATATAAAACGTAGAAATGCTGCCCTCGCGTCAGGTTTTTTATATTCCTGGTCAGCCTTTAGAAGCTGCTCCGATGTATTAAATCGTAGATCAGTAATACTAAATACTGTAGCATTTGTACACCGACACAGGTTAGAAATACAATAACCAACACGTTCTACTCGTCTTTATTCAGAGGGTACACACGTAAATATCTATGCCTTCGACTGTACTTCTAGGAACTTTGCAACACTTTTGTGCATGGTTGTAGCCTTGAATATCTGTGAGATTGGATAACATATTCTTCGGACATGAAAAATGGCCACTGTTTGAGACAACCTAAAGGTCGACCCGCGTCAGTCCTGGTATTAGTAAAATATCGAGCCTCACGGGAATTTTGTCAGGTGATAAAAATATAAAAGATTGAGAAAGGTAAAGATCCTTTGATGCGTGTCTAAGAAGAACAGAAGGTTGGTGTATTTTGCTAACTTTAAATGCATTATTTCGTACGGCCTTATTTTACGGGGATCTGCTGCAGACATTGAGTCTATTTTATCTTACAAAAGAGAGCAATTAGAGCAATTTATAATTTGAAGACGCGTGAATCTTTAAGATCTATTTTTAAGGAAACAGGTATCCTAACCCTGCCGTCGCTTTATGTTTTTGAAATAATCATGTATGTAACATAATGTGATTTTCCCACTAACGCCGATAAGTCAAAGGTCTTACAGACTGGCTAAAACCAAAAAGTCGTTTCTACTTTTACTCAGTTTGTATTTTCGATATGGTTTCACGGGATACCCGTAAAAGTAACAAATTTGGAGTTGAAATAAAAAATACAAAAAGACTTCAAAAAACCAATCATAATTTGATTGCTTAGTAGCGACATCTCTTGTCTGGGTGAGCGATTGGTTCCGAAAGAGTGTGACGTCTCTCGATGAGAGCGGAACATAGATGTCGCTAGTGCTGCTGCATAAGTAGCGTAGTAGAAATAAGCAACCTGAGATATGTATGCATAGGAAAAATTCGTGTCTAGATTCCTGTCCAACGGTGGTGTAGGGGTTAAAGCACGCAGCACGGATTGCTGAGGACCTGGGTTCGATTCCCAGCGCTGGTCTCTTTTTCTGGTTTTTCTGTGCATCCATGTCTCAGTTTGTATTTTCGATATACTCGTAAAAGTAACAAATTTGGAGTTGAAATAAAAAATACAAAAAGACTCCAAAAAACCAATCATAATTTATGAACCAATTTGAAAAAAAAAATCTTGCGTTCGTCTAGGAATGCTTTCAATTAGGTCCCATAAGCACCAAATCAGGATCTGATGATTGGATCCTAAGGAAATCGAGGGAACTCTTCAAATGTTGTAGGAACACCTATGGTAATTTTGATATATTTAGTATTAACTCGTGCATTTGCTTTTGAAAATCATCATTTGGCAAAGTGGAACTGATGATGAAGACCACAGTTGACCATCGGAGTTAGTACTCAATAACAAGTATTTCACGGGTTGAATTTCAATTACTTTAACACAGTTGCTAAGCAATTTATGCTCCTCGTAAAGCATATTCTTAAACTACTTAATAATCCATTGGACACATATGATTAGTAAATAAATCATATTTTTTATTTTACCAATTTGTCAGCGTGACTGATATGTATATTCATGCCAAATTACAGCTTTATACTAATAACGGTATCTAAGCAAAGCCGCGGACAGACAGACAGAAGGACAGACATGGCGAAACTATAAAGTTCCTGGTTGACTACGGAACCCTAAAAACGTGTTTTTGTACAGAAAAGCCGTATGCAAGACATTCTTCGGCGGGTGTCGGTGCCCGTGGTCCCGGATGCAATATGCAAGCACTTGCCCAACGAAAACTACCGTCGAATAACGCCCCGGATGTTCTGTGCCGGATACATCAACGGCACTAAAGACTCTTGCCAGGTAAAGAAAATCGGCCAAGTGCGAGTCGGTCGGTACAGTCACCAGCATCAATATCTGACACAACAAGCGTGCATAGATATCTGATACGACTCTATTTCTAGGGCCGGAAGGACGTGTCAGATATTTTTGCACGCTCCGCTATGGCAGATTAATGATGGTGACTGTACCATTATCTATACCTATACAACATTAGACACTAGCAAATTAACGGCAAAAACACGTTTGTTTTATGGGAGCCCACTTAAATATTTATTTTATTTTAATTTAACTATTTATTTTAAAAGTGAATCATACAACTAGGTATTCTGTGAATATTCCAAGCGTCTACCTGTTGCCGTCATTAATATCGAGCAAAAAACGGTAAAAAAAATCACTTTTTTTGTATGGGAGCCCCCTTAAATATATATTTTATTCTGTTTTTAGTATTTGTTATTATAGCGGCAGAAGAAATACATCTGTGAAAATTTAAATTGTCTGGTTAATGAACTAAAATAATTTCCTTAAGCGAAAGTCACGGCGAAGGTCGCGGGTGAGCAAGGAAATTATTTTAGTTCATTGATATGGACCTCCGCAAAGTAACGCCTAATTCAATAAATTGTCTGGTTATCACGGTTCACGAGATACAGCCTGGTGTATAGACGGACAGTGAAGTCTTTGTTATAGGGTCCCGTTTTTAACCCCCGACACAAAAAGAGGGGTTTGACCGCTATGTGTGTCTGTCTGTCTGTCTGTGGCACCGTAGCTCTTAAACGGATGGACCGCTTTGAATGTAGCCCGTGACTCCGTCCGCGTAGAATTCGTTTATCTCTATCCCGTGGGAACTAAGCAATTTTTCGGGATAAAAACTATCCTATGTCTTTCTCTGGGATTTAAACTATTTGTATACCGAATTTCATCTAAATTGGTTCATTGGTTTAGACGTGATGAAGTAACAAATAAACAGACTTACAAACTTTCGCATTTATAACATTAGTAGGATAAACAGCAAGAAAACGATGGTTTTAAATTTCTGTGAAACTCTCTCTCACTGCGTGAATCTGACACTTAGACGTTTTATTTTAATTCGTTCTTTTTTTCAGGGTGACTCCGGTGGCCCAGTGGTGGTGAACGGTAAACTGGTGGGTTTGGTGTCCTTTGGGGTTGGCTGCGCCATGGCGGAGCAGCCAGGAGTCTACACCAAGATCCCTTACGTTAGAGACTGGATACGGGCTATTACCGCTCTACCTTTATAATTAAAATACTTTTAGGGGATGTTTCACCATCCATTGATTAGTTAGTGTTAACTGACGGTTAAATGTGTTGCCGTCTCTATTTGTTTTGTTCGAATAGACGGAGACAGCATCACATTTAACCGTCAGTTAACACTAATCAATGGATGGTGAAACAGCCCCTTAGTGTCCGATAGTATATGTGTAACCGAAACCGAATTTCGGATTGTTTATTTGAGCAGATTTGAGGGTTATTCTTGCGTATAATTATTGAATTTGCATTCATTTTAGCTTTTGTATACATGTGTTTGTGTTAATAAAAGTGATTATTCAATAAATTGAGAAAGAATTGGAATTTGAATATTCTGTTAAATAATATTAATGCGCTTAATAATATGGAAAACAATACGTCGTATTGCATTCGTATCATTATGGCATCTTATTTTCGGGAAAATAAGAATAATAAATTTTCTAGTAAACGAAACATTCGGGCAAATGAAGTTTCGGGCATATGAACTTCGGGAATATGAAATTATAGCATATAACTTTCGGGCAAACAATAGATAACCATTTTTATCTCCCAAGACCCATCGTACAATTTTTTTAACAAATAATAAGTCTAATCAAATGTCCTACCGAACAACGGCTAAACTGATAGTGTCTTTTCCAACCTCGACATTGGCGGAATCATCGATGGTATCAATGGAGCTATATTTTCAAGAATTGAATTGAATTAATCAAATGTCAACTTTTTTTGATCGTCATTAAGTTTCAAAGTCTTTTACTAAAAAAAAAATAGTCTCAGGAGGCTATAGCATTATGCTAAAATTCATCTTGTCTAGAGACAGACACATACATTTGCATATAGCAGTTATATCCAACCGCCGAGTTTCGGAGCTCTGCATATCGAAACAAAAAACGTATTCCAAGTATTTATGTACAGAAAAAATAGCAACCGCCCCAGCACATTGCCTTGCGGAATCTAGAAATGATTACTTTCTATATTGTTTCCGAGGCGGTATTTCCCTGGGGTGGGTTCGGTCCCGGCCTGAATTAAAACCGGTAATAACGCGATTTATCTTAACACCGGTCTAGGTTTTAATATTGGTAATTTAATGGAGTATTTCTGCAGTCTAAGAGAACAAATATTATAGTAAACTAACCTAAACTAACACAGTATATACATCATAACTAAACTGAGAAAATGGCAACTAAAAATTTAACACATTAAGTTACAAATATTAATAAAAAAGTAGGAGAATAAAACTAATTTAAAAATACAAACTATCGCAGTTGACCCGCGGCAAGGATCCCAGGATACTGGCAGCATTGCCACGCTGGATCGCGAGACTTAGCCGTTGGGCAAAGTAGGAGCCAGCCCTGAGATCACCAGTGGCATGGACCAACCTTGTGGACAACTCCTTGCACAGTTTTTTTGTTTGAGACGACCACGGGCCCAAAGTCTCTACAGCCAGCGCAACACGTAGTTAGCAGTTGAAGTTTGCGTTAAAACTGTTTAAAAGTTGTTGATTTGAATCTTCTTTTAACTTATACAAGGTCGCCGCGGCTATGCTACAAAGAGGGTAATACTCTTATCTTAAATAAGAAGACTTAATTTTGATTTCAAAAACAATTTATTCTGTATTTAAATATTATATTCTGTATAAAAACACTAGTAATTTTACGACACCGATCGAAAGGCTTAACTATAAGTTTATTTTCATCCATATCCCTACTAAACGTGCAGAAAAACTGAGACCTTCAAAAGTATATAGTATTCGCAAATAAATCATTTCACTTCATTTCTTTTTTTGATTAAATTTTGGTATACAGGTAGTTTGCACCCCAAGGATCAACATACATGAGATTGACTTCTGTACCGCTGTTTAGTGACGCTACTATCCCGAACGATATTCCAAGCCTACCGGCAAATAATTGAATCAAACTATCGCGCATTCAGCTAGCAGCGATCACGAGTTGATTTTTCGTATTACATACACATCTCGGGAGTCTGGAGTTCTTGCGATGCATGCAAGAATATACGGGCAGATGTTGCGTGCATAAACGATGCGGTTAGGTAAAACTTGCGCACGAAGGATTTCGTACCATTATCTACAACATTAGACATTAGTAAAAAAAAAATGAAAAATTAGTGAAAATTTCAACTGTCTATACTTACTTCGTTTTGGGGAGGGTGGAGAACGTCGCACCGCAAGCGTGCGGGCAGCGAGTGGGCGTGGCAACCTCGCGAGTGAGGCGATCCGGTGACGCTACGGAGTTGACGTAGTGAGCGCATGCACATACAAATACATATGAAGAATACTAACCGCTCGAGGCGAGGAAAGAAGAAAGAAAGAAAGAAAAGTTTATTTTGGCTCCAAAATGTACCACCTAAAACTAAGACTAGAACTAGCACTAAAACTATGTTACTAGGTGACACGGCAGGATACCAAAAAGGGTCTCCACTCAGCATGTGTTGCCGCACATTAGGCGGTGCTGGTCGGGTACCGGGTGGCTGTAATGAGCTGTGACCTTAAAGGTCTTAGATATTTCGGGAATCTGGGAAACAGCTCTATCGATGCCGCTGAAATTTGCCATATCGGGGTTTTCGAGGGCGAACAATCGATCTAACGTAGACTTATTACTGGGAAAACGAGTGTTTTTTAGTTTTAGCCCGAGCGAAGCTCGCCCATGTATACTCAATTCAAAGACGAACAGAAAATCGCTGCGTCCTCGCCTGCAACTTCACCCCTCCGTCGCCTGTCACAGCTCAATCTGCATTCAACGCAGGCCTGTGCGAGTGTTTTCCAAGCGCTTTCACCACAAAACGAACCCCCCCTCCTGTGGGGGGTGATTTATTTACAGCGTGCGCAGACGTGCCGCCTCGCGCTTTTATTTGTTGTGATTTTGATGCGCCCGACAAATGGGCGAGATTTTTGTCGGGGTTTTGGCGGTGTCTATTTTATGGGTGACGTCGGGGTGTTTCCTTTGATTTTTATCAATAAAAACTATTGAGTTTTTTGTAAGCTTCGGGGCCGTGGTGGCATAGCGGTTTGACCTATTGCTTCACAAGCACATTATAGTAGGTTCGAGCCCGAGTTCGTATACGTCGATTTTTTCGAATTTTATGTGTGAAATTACTTACGTACCTACTCGTACCACGAGATTTACGATGAAGGAAAACATCATGATACTCCTAAACCGGCTCACATCGGGGAAGAAATTTATTAATTTAATGGTGTGTGTGAAGTTACCTAACCACAATGGGCCCGCGTGGGAACTACAGTCAAAGCACTCTTATTCTGAGAGGCGGCCTATGCCCTGCGGTAGAACGTAAGTAGGCCGAGATGATGATGATGATTAAGCTTAGGGGAGACCGGATACGGTTGTCTATGGGGTTGCTTGCCACAGTGGTTGTAATTTCATCATAGCCTGTGGAATGGCAGCGCCATATTTAAAATTTACTGTCAAGCGGCGCGGCCATTTTGAAAAAATCTTTCTTGACTGCAGTGACACCTACGAATTAATTTCGCGAATTCGCGAATTTTATAAAAAATATCACCAAAAAAAAAACACTTTAATGTTATAGATAAGCCTTACAGTGATAGTTTAGCATAAAATGGCATATCTAATTAAATAACAATGAATGACCTTCAATTTCTGTGAACTTTATTATTCATTATCAAATATCTGATAACCAAATTTTTCTCAGTCATGTATTAAATAACTATAATTACAAAATAAAACAATTACCTGTAGAAAACACTGATTTATTTCGTAAAATATTAATTTATTTACGAAACAAAGCCCTTTTATAGTCTTTCAATATCAAATAATAGTATAATACGAGGTTTCCAAAAATACCAGCGCACGGCAGCGGCCACACAGTGAAACTTGAGTAAACGATAAGAACGAAATTTCTTCCGTAATGTTGCCGCGGCCGTTAATAAATGCCATCCTTGTCTATTTATGAACGCATTCTGCAAGAATAAGCAAGCGAGATATAGGTCTACCAGTTTATATTTGTTAGTGAAATACGTCACCGCCAACGACCGGGAGCCGGTCGCTTGCCACTCAAGGGTTTTTGACAGCGTGCCGGGAGACGGTCGCCTGCCAAACAAGGGTGTGCCGGGACCCGGACGCTTGCCACTCCAAGGGCTAGCTATCTTTTGACATAAGTAGATGATAATATTTATTCGTTCGTTTAGTTGTTCAATACAACCACTGTAACAACTACCCTTAGAGACAATCATACCCGGTTGCCCCGACCAGCTTTTCCCCACGACTTTGTCTTCCAAGAATTTATTGTAACTTTGTAAGCCGTTTGTCCGGGACAAACTATCCCATGTCCATCCCAGGATCTCGAATATTCATATAATAATAAGACTACGAAAATGAGCCAGTTGAAACGCTGCCATTAATAACCACCACACGTTTACTTAGAGAGATCTTCCTATAGCTATATTTCCAGGCCATCTAACTTCCCTAAGACCGCCTGCGGAAGTTTGCACGGGCTTAGACCCGGATTAAAAACTAATTTCACAGCTTTGTGGTCTCTGCATCGGTGCTTGTGCGCTTAGTTACGTCGACGACATTGTTGGACTTTGACAGGAATAAATAGGCTTGTAACTTGTAAAAAGAAGATTATTCATGTGAACTGAAACTTCGATCATGCCACATGGACAAAGAAAAGTGTGTGAAACCGTCTGTCTATGTCAATAAACATCTAAGATGACCCCAAATTGCACTCATTTTACTTAGCACAGGGGCTGGATGAACATAGATATTATGATCCTTGATGCACGACTCCGACCTGCACTTTAGTCGATTTATTTATTTTATTAACCAGTTCTAGCATCTACCATCACAATGATATTTCAGGAATAAAATGCTAAAAACCTATCATTATTTCGAGCCCAAAATATAAATTCAGAGCGCAGCCAATTTGGTTTGTTGATGTACGTTTCCCGGACAGAAAAAGGGTTGGTTAATTAATGAAATGCAAGAACAAAACAACTGACACACGTGGGCGTTTTGTCCAGCTGTCCGTCCGCCGGCTGGCGGGGACGCTCAAAAAACAATAAGTCCGCCTGTTGAACGATTAATAATTGCGGCCTTGTGGCCAGAGAAATGGCGGAAAAGGTGGTCTAGAGATTATTGTCTAGAATTTATCGAAGTGGGGAGCCCAAAAGAGTTTTTTTACCCGACGCCCGAAGGAGAGTTATGTTCTTCGAGCGTATGTATGTACGTATGTGGGTATGTCCATTTCTTTGGTTCTCGCTGCAGCCTAAACGGCTGGACGGATTTTAACATATGAGGTATCATTGGATTTGTCATAATTGTTGGAGTGATATAGGGTATATAATATTTCAATATGGTGTCTGCGAAAAAAAAATGTGGCGGAGGAATGAAAAAATATATTTTGTATTGTAACAATAAAAAATGGATATCAAATGAAATCTAGTAATTAGACTATTCTAAATATAAAAAAGTTATAATAATTTTAATATAGGTACCATTTTCGCAGAAATATAAAACAGTATAAAATAAAAATATTAAATTGAACAAATCAAAAAACCCGACTGCCTTAAAACCTAAAAGGAAGAAAATAAGTCTACTGGTCTAGAACTCTGTTAAGTAGCTTATTTAAAGTTCAACAGTCGGGACCCATTGAAATCGTGACCAGCTCAAAAAATCTTAGTAATGTGTACCGACTGTTGAACTTTAAATAAGCTACTTAACAGAATTCTAGACCTCTAGACTTATTTTCTTCCTTTTAGTTTTTAAGGCAGTCGGGTTTTTGATTTTTTAATATGAATTCTTTCGCGCTCGCACAGATGAGTTTGTACGAATGCGACGTCAAATAATCACGCGCGAGTGACAAAGACAAGTAGTGGAGTTCGTGCTCCGCGACCGTACTTTAGTAGTACTCCGAATTGATATGAAACTTAAGTAATTTGTGTTGTCATAAGTTTTTTGTCTAATATGGAACGCTGACTTATCTACATAGACACGTTACTTACTACCGTAGCTTACTCTACGTACAACAGGTCATCTTCTTAAGTTTTTTATATGTACAGTACAAACTTACTTTTACCTTGTATAGCGGAGATAAGTACCATAATAGAGATCTCTCACCAGGCGGATGTTATCTAAAGAACTATGTAACTAGTTGTAGTTGCAATAAAATTTAAATTTACTTTAAACATTTAGGCCCACTTGCAGTAAACACATAAATTTCGAGTTAGCGTTAAGCTGGCAGTTTAGTAGTGTCAAATTATATGGAACTGTCAAGCTTAAGCCTGGATTAACTACTAAATCTAGATTTATTTTTTCCTGTAGACGGCCTTAAAGTTAGTCTTTTGTGCACTGCACACGGAATTTAACTTTTAGATTTGTCATAGACTATTGCTGTCATGTCGTTACTTGGACACGTTTGTTTACATGTTTTGCTTGTCACTTGAAATATATTGTGATGAACGAATTGCTCTATTTCATTTGATAATTTATTTAACAAGATTAGTTTTTTTGTTGAGTCGTTTTTACAAGCTTTTATTAACTTTCAATGTACCTATGTATGTATGTACGAGTCAATTCTCTCGAGTTGAATTTAACCCACTTCCACTGGTCGAAATTTGGCATAATTATGTAAATGTGACAAATGCAAAAATCTGGCAGCAACATCCTGGTGGTCCAGGCAGGATCATTTCTGCTGAACGGAACTTTTCAACGATTTATGGCATCAACTTGAATTTGGTACGGAAACGTAGTTTGTATGACAATGCACGTATAGTCAACAAAAAGTACAGTCTGCAAAGAATGTATTAAGAATGAGTTTAACAAAAAAAACTGTTTTGTAGTAACATCGCTGGCTGCGTGGCCCCACTGCGCGTCATATCATTAACAATGACGCAGCGTCACGCTGTCACGTCACCTGCTGCTGCTTCTGACAGTTGTCACGCAGATGCATTAGTTACTAAATTAACAGTACTGGGCATTAGCTAAGTACTGCAGTAGCTACTCTTCATCCTACTCCAACTAATATTATAAAGTGAAAGTTTGCGAGTATGTGTGTGAAAAGAGCCGTGTTAGTGTTTGACCTACTAAACAAGGGTCGTGGTTAACCCCGGCTCGCACTCTGAGTTTTTCGAAATTCATGTGCGAATACATTTAAATTTACCGAAGTGAGTTCCGGGAAACTATGGCAAGCCCTCTTGTCTGAGAAGGCTTGTGCCCAGCAGTGGAAAATACTGATGATGATGTGTGTGTCTCACGCTACAATTATTTTAAAAAGTAGCTAAACTAACAGGAAAGAGACCAGCGCTGGGAATCGAACCCAGGTCCTCGGCATTCCGTGCTGCGTGCTATACCCCTACACTACCACTGGACAGGAGTACAGACACAAATTTCTCCTATCCACCACATATCTCAGCTTGTTTGTTTCTTATTTAGTCACTTAAGTGGCGACACTAGCGACATCTATGTTTTAGCCCTCATCGAGAAACTTTCAACACTCCATTGGAACTAACTGCTCACCCGGACAAGAGATGTCGCTATTAAACAACCAAATTAAGATTGGTTTTTGGATATGGATTTTACGGGATGACCGCTTGGATTTGAAATAAAAAATACAAAAAGACTCCAAAATCAATTTTAGCTGAACTAATGTCGTTCAGTTTAACGAGTACGATCAATGTTATAATTATTTGCTCCTGTTCAAAGGCCCATCCGGTATGATTATATCTTTTCAAACGTTACGTAGTTTTCAACAAATGAAACATCAAAGCATACCTACTTGCAAAGACTAGCCACATATACTAGCCCATTTGCACGCTCAGCTGGCTTTAGTTATCCCACATTACCACCGACATCTATTCTGCTAGTTATTCGTATTTTACTTGGCATAACTTGAAAGTGTTAAATATTTATAACCCAAGAGTATTTCGTAGGTTACAAATGAAAAGTCACTTTGGAGAATGTCTGTTCTAAAAATTAAGTTGGACTAAACTGTTAAACTAATTGGTTCCTTTAGTTCTTTTTGGCGTTAAGTCAAGAGAGTTAGTTCAAATTTAAATATTGTTGTTAGATGTTGTTATAATATTGCTAGAGTTTACCCGCGGCTTCGCACGCGTAAACTATTCGATCTGGTAGTTACAATTGAAATTCCGGGATTTTACAAAATTCCCCTGGGGATTGGCAAAATTTTATCCAGGTCTTCATTGAGGTTGTGTTAAGAACAACGGTCCAAAATTTCAAGACTAAGCCCAACGGTTAAAAGTTCAAGATTCTATCCCTATCCCGTGGGAATATCGGGATAATAAGTATCCTATGTTATAAACTAACTTTTTGCCAAATTTCATCCAAATCTATCCAGCCGTTTCAGCGTGAAGGAGTAACAAACATACTCACTCACTCACTCACAAACTATCGTATTTATAATATTAGTAAGATATAAGATAAGATAAATTAAAATTACATCCCACTAATATTATAAATGCGAAAGTTTGTTTGTTTGTTACCTATTTACGCCTAAACTGCTGAACAGATTTAGACGAAATTCGGCATACAGATAGTTTGAAGCCCGGGAAAGGACTAGGATAGTTTTTATTCCGGAAAATTGCATATTTACCGCGGAATAGCGATAAATGAATTCTAGGCGGACGGAGTCGCGGGCAACAGCTAGTATTATTGTACTCTTTGTCAGTCCGACAGTTTTGAAAAATCTCATGATACCTCATGTATTGAAAACTATCCAGCCATCGCGGCTACAGATCAGTGGCGAAGCGTCCATAGAACCCCATTTTCACCGGCTTGCCCAAATATTTACAAAATACAACAACAGGGCGCAAATATTTATGAAGGATGTGCGCGATCTTTACTTCGGCTTTACCACGGAAATATGTGATGCTACGCTACTGCTATATAAGTACTCATATGTTGAAATAAAAAAATAAACAAGCGTCAGCGGTCTCTAGAGGCAGTGCTCTAGCTGTCTCGAAGTGCGGTCTTACGCCGTCCATTATAATGATTCTCGGCAGAAGAATCTTGTTAATAAAACGAGGAATATGAAAATAATCTGCTTTCGATCCCCTTTCTGGAGTGTTTTTGTGCCTTTTTCGTACATTTACCCATTTCTAACGAGAAAATGTTTTATTCAAAGGATTTATGAAGTGCTAGAATTTATTATAAAAAATATTTCCTCTGTTTCCATTATCATATGACTACATTTTTAATACTTACCTCTACTAGAATAGCTAAAATGTTAATTATTATAGAACTTCGTCATGTCAGCCAAAAGACGTCCACTGCTTAATTAAGGATCCATACCTGCTAGCTTATTAATTATTTTTCATTTCGCAGTCTGACCCAAACATGGCTGGGTTGATATTGTAACAAGCAAGTAAGATCTTAGTTCTATATTCATGTGGATTTCCGCGTAGCTCTGAGTCAATTAATTCAAGCAACAATACAATTTGAAGGTTTCAGCTTCTTCGGCGAATTAATTCGGCGTTCAATCAGCGAGTTGCCGCCTGATAGGTTCGGGATTCATTAACGAGTCACCGATTTGGGGCCGTTACTGTGCCGGCTGTCAAGTTTAACTGTTAAATTTGTGGCAGCGGAGACTCTAGGTTTTAATGGTTGCATTGTACACATGTGTATTTAAATATATTTACCATTTGTTGTACAGAAATAAATAAAGAAATACAATATTGAAATTATTTAAGCAGTTTTTTTATCACCCCTGCCAATGTCTTTCGGTTCAGGCTGAACTTGTAACAGAACGTCCAAAAAGTCACAAAAATCTACATAATTTGTCAAGAGCACTGTACTGGCCTTTGGACAATATAATTTTCACCAAATTTCACTTCCCAAAACATATTTGCAGTAGTTTCATCTCTCAATCGAATTTTTAGCATATTTAGATTTCGCCATTTATTACTTTTGGCATAATTTTACTTGGTCAAGTTTTATTAAGACAATTTTTTATTAAGAAAACGTTTTTCTTTGCCTAATGTTACATACATTTGTATGCATTGTATTTCAAAAACATGTTTGTTGAAATTGTGACTTCACATGATCGACTTATAGCAGCGAACGAGCGAACTGAGCGATCAAGAATTGTCAGGAAAGAAGCGAATTGAATAGACTTAGAAAGACTAAAATTTTTACTTTTTTTTTAAAGTTAGCGTATACTTTCTATCAACGAACTGAGCCCTCAGTCGAAGTTAACGAAAATTAAAAAAAACATGGCGTATGGGTAGCAGATGATAGCATAATAAATAGTCCCGTCCCGTACCGGAGTACTCCGTGGTTTCCAGTCGACAGAGCAGCTTGAATACCGCGGCGATTGTTGCTGCGACGTCGGCCCTACCTTTATGTTTTTAGCTGCTGTGTTGAAGGTGTCTAATGTGCGCTCATTGTCTTGGATGAAGTCGTCTCAAGCTAGGAGATAGTACAGCCACCAGCACTAATATATGACATAACAAAGCATACATATTTGACACAACTCTTATTTCTAATCACGCCTTCGGTAAATTTGAAATGTAATTTCACAAATGAATTTCGAAAAATTTATTATATAGTAGGTACACATTTATCTTTTTTGTTGGTAAAAGAATAATTTTGGCGCTAAATTCAAAGCATATATAAGACAAAAATGCAGTTGCAGCTTCTGAAGCATGTCGTATTGTCCGTCCTCATGGCTATTACTCCTAAACCGTAATGCGAGCGACGTCCTGTTTTATCTTGAAGTTTTCGAAATGCATTTTCTTTGGAAACTTTAGTTTCACCGTCGAAAATACTTAAAGCTAAAGCTATCTCGGTCGGATGCATTATATTGTGCCGTAGAAAATAACAAAAACGAAAACCATACTTGCCATGTATGTACATGGATGAGTAAATTTAGAGATTCTTAGTGCGAGGAAGATTTATTTTGGCAAATATACATATTCAAACCATAGTTGAAGTGTAAGCGGCCAATATAAATCTACAAAGGTTTACAACCTCAACAATAACTCAATCTCACTAATAATGGTACAATATGGAAGAATTGCGAAACTGAAGTGGCAGTGGGCGGGGTACATTGCTCGCAGGACTGATGGCCGATGGGGTCAGAAGGTTCTCGAATGGCGTCCGCGGACCGGGAGACGAGCTGTCGGTAGGCCTCCAACATGGGCGACGACCTGGTTAAGCGTCGTCGGTGTCGGGGGACCGCTAAGGTTAACAGGAAACTAAAGTACATATTTTGTATTTTTTAAAGTATTAACCTTAGCGGTCCCCCGACACCGACGACGCTTAGATAAAAAAAAATATTACTAGGTACTTATACTAAATTAACTTAGGTTAATTTTGCGGGAAATCAGCATAGTCCCCGCGGGATAGGGATAAACGAATTCTTCGCAGATGAAGTCGCGGGCAACAGCTAGGTAGTGCATAGCATAATTATTTTTTACTTTTTAGTTGTCTTTTTTGGCGGCGTTTTTCGTCGGCGTTTTTTGTAGGGCGTTTTTTTATTTTTGCTAGCGTTTTTTGGTGTCGAGCGTTTTTTTCAGAAACGCATAAAGAAAGTTGAGTATCAAATACTCATATGTAGGTACAGTATTTTGAAAACGTAAAAAATATAGGCACGGTCAAATTGAAACCCCGTCACGAAACAAGACATTCTCTCACACGTCCAATACGCCGTAATTCTCGAGTTCACTCGACTGTGGCGCGTTAACGTCCGCGTGAACGGACACAGTTACAGCCAATCAGGCTGCGAGGCTGTAATCTTTAGCTCTCCATCAACCAGAGATAGATGGATAGATAAATATGGGTCTCACTGAAAAACAGGGTTGCGGCTTGCCGTAACACTATGCTGAGTGGGGCCCACTTTATACTATTCGATGTTATTTTTATTCTTTCCATCTAATGTATTTTTATGTGTATCGAATATGTGTAAATAAATGCATCTCTCTCTCTCTCTAACTACGTATTAATCTTCTATATAAATAAAACTGAATCATTAAATGTGTTGCTAAGCACAAAACTCGGGAACGGCTGGACCGATTTCGCTTATTCCCATTTTGTTGTGTTCGTTATAGTCAGGAGAAGGTTTTTATGAAAGAAAAACAACAACGGGGGTGAAGCAAGCAACAGCTAGTCTGAAAAAAAAAAAAAAAAACGCTAAACAGCATTCTGAGCGTCATTGTTGAAAAATATGCCTGCTAAATATGTACCATCAGCCAAATATGTGGTCTACCTTAAAGTTGATAATCATTTTGCATGTCATAAAACAATAATGCGGTATACTGCCGTTTCGGCAAAATATTTTTCGCCAAATTTCACTTCCCAAAAAACATATCGCAGTAGTTTCATTTCCCAAACGAATCTTTAGCATATTAACATTTCGCATTTTATTCATTTGGTCAAATTATCATTTGGCATAATTTTACATTGTCAAGTTTCATTATGACAAACGTTTTCTTTTGGCTAATATTATATTCCAAAAAAATGTTTGTTCAAAATGACACTTCGCACACGAACCAACCTCAGAAACCAACTGCTACTCGAAAAGTAGGTTAGGTTAGGTTAGAACTGCGTCCCCCACAGAAACGAACTGCTATCAGAAAAGTAGGTTTGGTTAGGTTAGAACTGAAACCCCCACAAAAACGAACTGCTACCAGAAAAGTAGGTTACTATACCATGCAATATTTTGGGAAGAGTGCTATGCCAAACGATACATTTGACTCAATAATACTTGGTAATATGAAACATGACATGATTATTTTTGAAACAATAATTTGCCAAAAAAAAATTACTTACTGTAAAAATACGATAACATGTTTTAGCCAATGACTTTTTGCCAAATGATAATTGGAGTAAAATATTTTTAAAATATTATTTATAATGCGAGTGTGAATGCGATTAAGGTTAGAAACGAATTGAGGTAATGCCGAGGTTCCCATCGCTCGGAGCGTCTACCACCCGAGATGCGATGACGCGATGCGATGCGATGGCCGCGGGTGCACTGAGTGAATCATATCTTCCTCGTAGTGGATATGTCGTCGGCCGATCGTAAAATCCGCCAGATCACGAAATTCCTAGCCAGCCATTTATTATGGCCAGGCATATCACGATGTGGCTAAGAAACAATACGGCAGATCGATTAGAGCAACGCATTCATCGATATTCTTAGCTCTTAAAAAAAACGGCCAAGAGCGCGTCGTACTCGCCCAGCAGGGCTACTACGAAACTCAAAACTCGAAGTTCGTATAATACCGTCCCTCTCGCTCTCGTATTAAATAGTATAAGTGTCAGAGGGACCACACGACACGAACTTCGAGTTTCGTAGTAACCCTTCAGGGTAGGGTTCCGTAGCCATTACGAAAAAATCAAATAATATTTTTCTAAGGATTTCGTATTGTGTACTGAATTTTCCAAGTTAGGTATATTTTATACCTTAGGCTGCAATTTACTCTTAAACTACTAATAATTCTCAAGCAATATTAGCCGTTATAATTTTCCTTGTAAATTTGATATATTTACTACCATTCTGATTTTTTTTCAAATTTTTCGACCTAGCAGTTTAGACTTTAGAGGGGGGGGGGCTCGATTTTAAAGAAAAATTGCAATTTAAAGTTGAATATTTCGCAAACACATTCACTGCACTTATGAATGTCAAAAAAAATCTTCTTAGCAATCAACCCCACATAATGCAGGTTTAATAGATCTATCCAACTGTACCAAACACTAGCAGGTTAATCAAGAGAAAAAAACTCACCCCCACTTTACGTCTATGGGAGGTAACCTAAAAAAATTTTTTTTTTTTTTATTGTACCACTTCGTCGGCAAGACTGATATGTATATTCATGTCAAATTACAGCTTTCTAGTACTAACGGTCTCTGAGCTTACCCGCGGACAGACAGGCAGACTGACGGACAGACATGGCGAAACTATAAGGGTTCCTAGTTGACTACGGAACAATGGACGTCCTACGACTGGTATGATGATGATGATGAAACAAATCTCATTAAACGGGATCTCAAAAACAAATCTCATTAAAGCAGATTACGTTCACATTTAAACGGTGAAATTCAATTTGAATGATACTAACTAATTCCGATCTTCAAACGTTTTGTTTTAATTTGAACCCGGCGATATTGTGAGACAAAAAACATGACAATTAATCCTGTAGTCCCACTTTATCCCAGGTTCGTTGGTAATGAGATTGCCGGCTCTGTTTAACATTTAATAACAATTAATTGAAGGAACGGTTCGACGAGTGTTTTTGCCGACGCGACCCGTTTTCGCAAGCTTTTATTTAAAAAGCGTTAATTGTTTTGCCAAATTTCGCTTAAAGCTGCTTTTTCACCAAAGAGCGAGGATGCAAGTGTTTGTCATTCATCATCATCAGCCTACAGCAGCCCTCTGCTGGGCATAGGCCTCTTCCATGGTGCGCCACAACGTGGTTTATGTGGTAGGGCTTCACTGCAACCACTTGCTGGCTGCAGTACGAATGGGCCGGCTCGACCGGGTTAGTACCACACTCCCACAGAATACCGGTGTGAAATGCTAGTTTTGCTACTGTGTTTCGTACGGTAAGTGGGAGATCCGGATGCCTCCTCGAACCCGTATTGTCCACGACTCAACGCCATACAGGAAGATGGGGAATATCAGAGCACGTACAACCAACCGGTTATTAATACAATGTACCTATGATTCAATTACGATGCCTCAACAGACAAACAGAAAAACCTTGAAAGCCACATAGTACCAAACATAATTGTAACATTTATAAAAGGGATCTTGTCTAATTAACTCTGTATTAATGGGGAAAGGGGGGGCATAACGAGGCGGCCACATGGGACCGCGTGCGACCGCATGCACAATAGCTATTCAGCTATGCTGTTTAAGTGTTTGCACAGCACGTTATGGACGTTAAAAACATAACCCTCTTTCGGACAAACGGGTAATAATTGGACAAGGTTCCAACTTAGTATAAATGCGAAAGGTAGTATGTTTGTTTGTTGGTTATCTCTTCACGTCTAAACCGCTGAGCCGATTTAGATGAAATTTGTTACAGTTAGTTTGAGTCCCGGGTAAGGACAGGATTTAGGAACTTAACAAATAAAGTATTTGACCGTTTTAGGTTTTGATCAATCTATAATATTTTGACGAATGTCTAAGTTGACAAATCAAGGATTTGACGAATGTCGAATTTGACCAGTAAAGACGAGTATCTGTTTTGACAAATTAATGATTTGACGGATGTCGAACTTGACCAATCAAGAATTTGACGACTGGCAAAATCAAGCGTCGATTTTGCCCGGTTCGTGATCGCCACTCGAGAACTTTTCTCTCCCAACGATTATCTGTCCTTTTGTTTTACATATAACTGACCGTGATTGACCCCTGTCTCATCTGATGTAAAGTGCAGATGTGGCCAAAAGTGTATCTCACTGGTCCTTCGAACAATATGGCCCGCCCATTGCCACTTCAAGAATCATCCTACTACAAAAGCTACCATAGAATAATCCGCTCGCTCCCCCGGCCGTGCGTCCTCTAATGAAACATCTCATAAATCCGCGATATTGGTGACGCGACTAACTAGCCTTCTTGTTACTGAACCCTCTTTACATAAAAATGCCCTCGGATAACGTATTTATAGGCCGAGAGCTGGTAGAAAAAAATAAAGTTTTTTTTTTATTTTTATTTAAGGAGAACCAACAGCTAAAATCACAATTCAAATTATCTGTCTGATTTGTAACTTGACTCAGTGTGTGCCAAAATACAGGCTCAGCCTAGTTAGGTAGTTACGGGATAATGCTGATCATTTTTGTAATCTTATAATTTGTTTTAATAAACTATTCTATCCTATTCTAATTTTTGTAGGGGAATAAATAAGTAAATAAATAAATATCACGGGACAATTCACACCAATTATTGACCTAGTCTAAAAGTTAGATTAGCAAAGCTTGTGTTATGGGTACTAATCAACGGATAATTATAATAATTATATAGATAGATACATACTTAAATACATATTAAACACCCAAGACCCGAGAACAAACATTCGTATTTTTCGCTTGAGGTCCCAGCTTCCTAGTCAGGTTCTCTAACCACTAGGCCATCCGGTCGTCCCGTCGGGAATAGCAACACGGAGCTAATTACAGGATTCCACAAATAGTTATAGTTGACAATGGTTAACTGGAAGAGATCCCTTTAAGGGATAAGTTCGCCTTTGTACATCTTATTATCCTGTGTACTGTTATTTTCATGTGTTTTTATGTATAATACAGAGCTTTGCAATACAATACAATACAATGCAATGTTTAAGCTTAACTTAAACGTGACGCACATCATATCAAACGACACACCATGCTGAACAAAATACCAAAAGATTCCAAATGGAAGTCCTACACTCCACAACACTTAGTACTAATTTGGTAAAATTTCCAAAAGTAATATTTTAGCTCTTACCATTAATAGCAAAATGGACATAGAGAGGAAAGTGGACAAAATGACGATGTGTTAAGTTAATTGGTAGATGCTTTAATCCTAGTTATATAATAAATGCGAAAGTTTGTGAGTGAGTGAGTGAGTGAGTATTTTGTTACTCCTTCACGCTGAAACGGCTGGACGAATTTGCATGAAATTTTATTATTATTAGAACAGAGTTAAGGTAGACTTCCGAGTAGAGCGGCTCCGGCGTCACTAACGCAGCGACAGTAGCGCGGCGATAGAGCGATAGTATTATGCAGTACGGAAACGTATGAAGTAACGTTCGAACGCAGCGACACTGTCGCCGCAACAGTGACGCCGCGTCAGTATCGCCGAGCGACAGCGGCCGTGCCATGTTTGCGCAAGCACTGCCGCGCAATCGCTGGGATCGCACGTGGTTTCGAGGTTATTTTGCATGGAATAACAACAAACTGACACCGGAGTCGCGCTGCTCGGAAGTCAATCTGCGTCAGAGCCGCTGCGACACTGACGCAGCGGCTTTGACGCTGCGGTCGTTGCGATAGAGCCGCTGTAGTCAGAAGTCTACCTTTAAATTTATACAATTGCTACAGACATTATTATTGTGATTAGATAGGCAGTAAGTAAAGTAAGTATGTAAAATTAACACTATTTAGGTAAATTTTAAAGAAAAAAGAACTGTGTTATCTACACTATCTACGGTACGGTACGGTAATTTTATTATAATAATACTTCAAGGAATTCTCGTAACCCCAATAATATATATTTTTTTTATAAATTTAAAATAGGATAAATAGGAACACTACCCTGCCAAAAAAAGGTTCATAAATATATCCGATTGCCTTCAATTTTTTAATAAAACTAAAAGGGAAAGAATAAGTCCTAAAAATAGTAGTCTAGAGTTCTGTTAAGTAACTTAAACTTCAATAGTCGGGCCTCAAATTCTGTTGCAAGAACATCTATCGTGAAAAATAATCGTATTCAAGTTTTTTGAAATTTAATGATCGGTTCACAGCTTCAATTCTGTATCCACGTCTCACGTCATCACGTATATTTTTTTTATTTTAAAATTACCACAAATTAACTAAGAGTTGTAACGTTGCTAAAACGTCTACCAGCTCTCGGACTATTACTCTTATTGGCTTTCTTTTATCGGTTCCGTGTTCGCGCGACCTCGTTTGCGCCAAAATATTTGAAGGGTTTCTGTACTATGAGACTAATTGAGCAGAATGTCTCCATATACAGGTGAAATATTGCAATGAATTGCTATAAATATACTTTTATTTATAGGGCTTCAGAGCTATCACATCTATGAGTTGTTTCGTGCTTTTTAGGGTTAAAATGACTTTTTCACACCTCTCCTTCAGAAAAGTAACTTTTCCTCCCTGTCGAAAAGGAGCAAAGTGCAACTTTTCTGATCAAGTCTTTTCTAAGTCAAAATACAAACTGAGAATGGATGTTGAAAAACCAGAAAAAGAGACCAGCGCTGGAATCGAACCAGGTCCTCAGCAATCCGTGCTGCTTGCTTTAACCCACACCACCGCTGGACAGGAATTTAGACAACGAATGCATACATATCTCAGGTGACTACGCTACTTATGCAGCAGCACTAGCGACATCTATGTTTTTCGCTCTCCAACGAGGGACGTCACAAAAAGTAAAAAAATACAAAAAGACTCCAAATAACCAATCTTTCTAAGTGTTTTATTGCAAATGTCAATTTTTGAAGTTGATAATTGTTAAAGCCACGCTATTTTCTATGCTGGTTGTTCTTTAACGATATTTTAGATATATTTTTTTCAAGTTTCTTAATGCTCGATGTGAAAAGTTGTATAAGCCACTCGGGAGCAAAATTATTTTCATCTTGGACGTTAACACTTGAATCCCTCATTACGCTTAGGATTCTACTTTAGAATCCTTCGCTACATTCTGGATTCAATGTACGCCCTCGCCGTAAATACACCATTTTGCTCCCTTGTGACACAAATAACTATTTACCACCACATCATGACTCGTTTCGACTCAACTAGCGTTCATCCTCAAAACAGCACAACCGTTCACTATGCTACCAGAATTGTTAGACTCCCAATGAAAAAACGGAATCCATATAGAATCACTTTCTTGTCGGTCTGTCTGTTTACCAAAACCACTTTTCTCAGGAACATGAAGAGGTCATTTCGGTCTATACATAATATAAGTTCCACTACAGGCCTTGTCTCAGAAAGAGAGGCCTGGGACGTAAAATTAAATTTCTTCGCACGCGCTAATTCAAATTCAAATCATTTACTCAGTAAATAGGCCGCAATGGGCACTTTTACACGTCATTTTTTAAACTACCAGCGCTTTCGGAAAGACCATCATTGCCAAGAAGAATGCGCTGCAAGAAATTTGGCGAAAAGTCATTATTTCAAAATAAAATAATTAAAAATAAAACTACAGTATAAAATTAAAGAAAAAACTACTAAACACTAACTATAGGTATCTACGTTCAGTGGAAGTGTAGAATGCTTCCACCGTCATAAATTAAAAAAAGTCAGTTTTGCTGCCGTTATCCATGGTAAATTTTAAGCATGTCTTGTAGGCTTTTTTATATCTCGATTTAAGGAAACTGACAGTTCTTGTATGGATCTGACAGGACTTAAGACCACTTAAACCTAGATTAAAAAGCCTGCAAGTGGACGTATAAATGACGTTATTTCGAACTTAAGTCCGAATAACCGACAAAAAGTTGTCACTTTAAAGTTTAATATCTCAAAAACGGCTAAACCGATTTTGATGAAACATGTCTAAAAACTATCGCTAGAAAACCTACTTTCAAATAAAAACAACTGCATTCCAATCGGCCCACCCGTTTAAGAGCTGCAGTGCTACAAACAGACAGACAGACACACATAGCGGTCAAACTTATAACACCACTCTTTTTGTGAACACACGGTCCTCTGCTTGAGAGGCAATACGACGAACCACAACAACGGCTTCAATTAGAATTCAGGTAAGTACCTAATTATTATTATAGCCTTTATTTATAGAAAATAACGTTTTTCTCACGCAAAAAATGCTTAGGATTCCTCCATCCCAGCCTATATACGTCCCACTGCTGGGCACAGGCCTCCTCTCAGAACAAGAGGGCTTGGGCCATAGTTCCCACGCGGGCCCAGTGCGGATTGGGAACTTCACACGCACCATTGAATTTCTTCGCAGGTTTGTGCAGGTTTCCTCACGATGTTTTCCTTCACCGCAAAGCTCGTGGTAAATTTCAAATGTAATTCCGCACATGAATTTCGAAAAACTCAGAGGTGCGAGCCGGGGTTTGAACCCACGACCCTCTGTTTGAGAGGCGACAGGTCAAACCACTAGGCCACCACGGCTTCCTCATTCCTTTTTCCCATACCCCCATTCCCATTCATAGGATTCCTCATTTTATTATAATCTTGAATACATTAATCATGTTGTTTTGGCATCAAATGGGAGTAGTTTAGTAACAAATGTGTTGTTATTACCGTGTTGTGTTTACCGCATGTAACAAAAAACATCCCTTACGAACAACAAGCATATTTATAAAAATAATGACGGAATATACTTTCCTGATTATGTTATTCGCAAGTCTATTACAAGATTCTGTTCAACATTACGTATCATCATATTTTTTTTATTATGAAGTAACTAAATAAATAAACAAAAAGTTGGAAGACCCCCGACTTTATCCAAAGTTCAATATCTCAAAAACGGCTGAACCGTCTAACAACCATCGCTAAAAATCCTGGTTTCAAATAAAAAAAGCGCATTCGAATCGGTCCTCCTGTTTAAGAGCTACAGGCAGACACACATAGCGGTCAAATTTATAACTCCCCTCTCTTTGTGTCGGGGGTTAAAAATCATCATTATCAGCCGAAAGACGTCCAGTGCTGAACAAAGACCCCCTCTTAGAGCCCGTTCCCACTTGTCGGGTTTCGGATCCGTTCAGTGTCGGATGTCAGTAATTTCTATAGAAAATCGTGTCGGGCAAGTGTGAATAGATTCATATGAAATGTTCTGCCACTGTAACATCCGATTATAACCTAACCTAACCACCATAAAGTTAGAAAACCCCCAACTTTGTCACTTCAAAGTTTATCTTAAAAACGGCTAAACCAAATTTGATGAAATATTTCTAAGAACCATCGCTAGAAAACCTGCTCGGTCCACCCGTTTAAGAGCTACGGTGCCACAGACAGACAGATAGACACACATAGCGGTCAAACTTATAACACCCCTCTTTTTGCGTCGGGGGTTAAGAATCCGGGCCCGACAGACAAGTGGGAACAATGAACGACAACTAGCCACTTGTGGTCAGTCCACCTATTTAGTGGGAGGCCAAAGCTTCGTCTTCTGGTTCATGATCGCCGCTCGAGAAACTTTCTCCCCGATGCTATTAATTATTATTAATTATTTAACAAAATCTTTTCCACCTCAGTACTTCACACAGACAGATTTTGCGTACTGCATGAGATGAAGGTATCTTTTTATTTATTTTTTAATGCTGCAGTGCTGGGTCTACTCGCTGAATTCGATAAATTTTAACTTCACTTTCACGTCAACCGAAAAAAGCGAACATGATATTTTTAAGATTTAGCATGCGGTATTTTTTTTTATCTATTAGCTGCTGAGGTAGAAGTTCTATTTTTTGTATCTTGTGTGTTTGAATTTCTCGCTGCGCTCAGGATTCTAACCTAAAAACGCTACGTTCCTTATTCAATTAGCATTCTTCGCTTACTCGGGATTCAAAATCAACACTCGCAGAAAAAGCAACTCTGCTCTCCTCTTTGCGTAAGTAACTATTAAAATTAATTTTATATTAATTGAATAAGAAGCGTAGCGTTTGTAGGTTAGAATCCTGAGCACAGCGAGGAATTCAAACACACAAGATACAAAAAATACAACTTCTAATTGCAATACAACAAGCAATAAAACAGGACAAACAGCACTAACGTGGACAAAAAGCGGCTAACGGCAACAGCGTGTGTCACTGTCTGTCCGCTTTAATATATGGTAATCGCTATTTCATTGTTCCATACTACAATAACACAAATTTCGTTGTTCACAAAAAATACAGTAATTACAATGTAGTTGTCATCACCATCATCTTAACTTTATTCTTTTTATTTTAGGGGTAAAACAAGCAGGAGAGTCATGGCATGGCAAGCAATCACCGTCGCCCATGGACATCCATAACATAAGCTGAGTTTTGGATGCGTTATAGGCTCGTTGTATGAAGATCCCCAAGTTTTATCGGTTTGAAGAACTTGGGTGGTAGTTCCCACGCGGGCCCAGTGCGGATCGAGAACTTTACACACACAATACAACAATACAATACCATTAGATTTCTTCGCCGGTGTGTGCAGGTTGTCTCACAATGTAATCGTTCATCGTAAAGCTCGTGGTTTTCGAAAGTAATTTCGCACATAATTTCCGAAAAACTCAAAGGCACGGGTTCGAAGCCACAAACATCTGCTTGAGAGGCAATAGGTCCAACCACTAGGCCAGACCCCGGCTTACTCATAAGCTTTCGAATTCATGAAGTTAAAGTAAGATTTGCAGGTGGTAGGACCTTGTGCAAGGTCCGCCCGGATTGCTACCACCATCTTGCTCGCTAATCCTGCCGTGAAGCAGCAGTGCTTGCACTGTTATGTTTCGGCGTGGTGAGTAAGACAGCCGGTGAAATTACTGGCACTTGAGGTATCCCATCTTAGGCCTCTAGGTTGGCAACGCATCTGCAATCCCCCTGGTGCTGCAGGTGTCTATGTGTGGTGGTGATCCCTTACCATCAGAAGACACACTTGCTCGTTTGCCATCCAGTCGAAAAAAAGTTCAAAGAAACTTCAAGTTATGTTAGCAACTAGCGACGTCAAAGTTGACGCGTCATCAAATATTAACAGCGCTGGTTTAAAGAATTTTTATGCGTTTTTATTGTTATAACACGATAGTTTGAAGGGTCGGACGTCAAGCTAAGCTCAGTTTTTATGGCTGTACATAACAACTACTTTATGGTTGTAGCCGCAAATCACTGCACAGTGTTATGGCGGCAGTGTGTGTGCCGAGTGCGAGCGTCGGATGCAAGCGGAATATTTCACTTGCCCCACCGCCGACGATGAGCGAGAAGCGAGTAGAGCGAGTAACTAGAAACGAGTGGGCGAGCAGCGATAAGCGAGTGTAGTTTTGTCGCTTAGCTGTAAGCGAGTGTTCGAGTGTGACGGGCGATTACTCGCTCCACTCGCTCGAGCGGAGCGGCCGTCAATCTAACATCGCTGAGCTAGTTTT
Source organism: Choristoneura fumiferana (assembly GCF_025370935.1). Classification (NCBI taxonomy): domain Eukaryota; kingdom Metazoa; phylum Arthropoda; class Insecta; order Lepidoptera; family Tortricidae; genus Choristoneura; species Choristoneura fumiferana. The sequence continues at coordinate 12,358,927 of NC_133490.1, forward strand.
ATAGCTCTTGTCGCTGCGACAAAAGATGTAAGAGCGAGTTCTCGCCGGCAGTATGGATCAACTATTAATATATGTGTCTCTTTTACTCACACAGGATCTTATATCTTTTGTTCGTTTCTTGAGCGAGGAAATAGTCGATAGCCAATTGTTTCCTCACGGTGAGACAACTTCCTTAGATAATAATAACTGAGCGACCGAGTTTCGCTCAAAAATACGAGACTAGCTAGATATCATCGAAATCATTGGAGCCGTTCCCGAGATTCCCGAGATATATAAATATACAAGAATTTCTCGTTTAAAGGTATTTAAGATAAGATATCCAGGGAAAAGTTCTGTTTTGTAAATGTATCTCAAAGTTTGTCAATTGTATTAGTTACATTGAATCCAGAGTTTGCGAAAGATTCTACAAGATAAAAATATTTTTGCTCCGAGTAACTCATACAACTTTTTACACCGAGTATAACGTCAATTAAAATAAAACAATTCTAAATATAATTAAAGAGCAACCAGCATAAAATAGCGACCAAGTGCGAGTCGGACTCGCCCATGAAAGGTTCCGTATCAGCAAGTAACATAATATAAAAGTTTCCTTTTCTTTACGATTTATGACGTTTTGAAAAAAACTACTGGGGGACACACATTTAACCACTTTGGAAGTGTCTCTCGCGCAAACTATTCAGTTTAGAAAAAAATGATATTAGAAATCTCAATATAATTTTTGAAGGCCTATCCATAGATACCCCACACGAATGGTTTCAGTTTCAGTTCTAAGTATGGGGAGCCCCAAAATTTATTGTTTTTTTTTCTGTTTTTGTGTCAAAATCTTAATGCGGTTCACAGAATACATCTACTTACCAAGTTTCAACAGTAATAGTTCTTATAGTTTCGGAAAAAAGTGGCTATGACATACGGATGGACAGACAGACAGACATCACGAATCTATAAGGGTTCCGTTTTTTGCCATTTGGCTACGGAAGAAAAGGCGTGGTTTTACAATTATCAACTTCAAAAAAATTCATTTCCAAAAATACACTTTTCTAAAACAAATCAGATAAAAACCTAAAACCTAAACTGTGCCTTAAACAGAAAAGTTGCACTTTGATCTCTCTCGGTAATTAATCACTCGGGTGCCCCTTGAAATTCCGACAAACTAATTATCGACTTCCATTTCATTGAAAACGATATATCGAATATTGAATACTAATATTTTCTCTTGGAGTAATTTCAAGTAAGTTAAGTAGTCATTACATAATACAACAATTATAAGAACAACAGTACAAGGATTATTATTTGCTTAAAAATACATTTCATCAACTATTCATGAGACAGAACAACTAAATATCGCTGTTTATTTCATCGACGTATATTATTATTAAACGTATGATATTCGATTAAAAGTATGTCGACATTTCAAGGCTAAACACTCTTACCCGCTAGTACTATCGCCGCACCCTTCCAACATAGCTACGTCCCGCTTCCGCTGTCATACCGTATTCATGGGATTTAGAGATATTGCATTATGCGGAACCCTGCTTGTTTCGTAGGGATGCGCTTAGTCGCCGACTAAAAACCAGGGATTTCATTTAATATGGTATGTTAAATATGACAGGGATGACGTGCATGAACGAAGGGTGAATACTTGGGAATATTAAAAATTATGTAGGGTTGGGGTTAAATGTAGACGTGTTTCAGACAATGTTAAACGTCATGTGGCGACGAGGAAATTAAATGTTAAAATTGGATTTTTTACGAGCATAACATAAAAAATGTAAAAGTTCATAATTTTATACCCACATTTATGTCTTATGATTGCTCAAGTAATATTCAAAATGTGTATATTTATACCGCGACTCAATTGGAGGTAAAGTTAAAGTCTAGTAGATAATATTCGTATTTAATTAAGGCTAGGACTAATAAAGGTCAAAAAAATTAACCACCGGTTCAGATAAAACTCCGTTGAGAAGAATCCGGCAAGAAACTTAACAAGGTTCATACATTGATCGATTTTCAAAGTGCTCTACGTTAAACGCGTGACTACACTTAGAATTAATTTAAAATTAATTTAAAATGAATTAAATTAAAATTCCCATGAAACACCTTTTTTACAGGAGCGTGCAGAAAAACTGAGGCCATAACCTTTTGAAATATTTCAGAACAATATTTTACTCTTACTATAGTATATATTATTATTATTATCATTATTACAGTCTGGAAAAAGTACGTCTGTACGTTACGTCTTTGGTTGACTGCATTACCGCTGAACCGATTTTGATGAAATTTGGTATAGGGATAGTTGAAGGCCCAAGGATCAACATAGGATACCTTTTATTCCGGTAGAGGGCGCCACCGCGCGATAATCTAGGTCCGCGCAGACGAAGTCGCGGACATAAGCTAGTATTTAATAATTACTTTCTATTTGAAATTTGGTGCAGGTTTTTTTACAACGTTAGTAAAATTCACGTTGTATTTTTTGGGAATCTCAGAATTTTGAACGACGTTTGGTATGTAGATAGCTGTAAGTTTGGAGTTCACCCTATTACTCTGTTTAACCCAAAAGTTCCACGGGAATAAGAAAAATTCCATCAACAGCTAAGATGAGAGATATAACATTTAGCACCGGTTTTTTTAAGCAACGTCAGTTGGGAATACCCGCTAGAATTTTTACAAAATTCCGTAAGGTCCCGGAAGTTATTTGTGGCAAAATTCCTGTAAATCGGAAGTTATCGACAAAATCAATAACACCGACAAAATTAAATCATAAACCGACAAACAACACCGACGAAGTAGCGTCCCCTTACTACCGTACATGGTGTTTCGTTACAAATGCCGTAACTTTGAACTCATTCCGCGAACTAGCAGAGATGGAATCATACACAATTCATATACTGCGTGTTTCTTTTATAAAGATTAGGTCCTTGAGCCGCAAGGAAGGTTGCAGAAAAAGTTTTTTTATCCTTAAATAAAATTGCACTGGCTTGCGCCCGCGGCTTCTGTCCCTTTGCAAAACTCCCTATTTTTGAAAGCTTTTAATTAGCTTATCCAGTTTCTTGCTGTTGTTTTTGTTACGTAAAATCTTGCAAGTTTATTTTGACCCACTTTCAAGGGTCAAATAGACCTGTGGCATGCCTACATAATGTAAGTTGGATAACAACAATGCAAGTAACAGTCAACAAGGTGTACAGTCAGCAAGAAAGCTCGTTTTAATATGTAATTAACAGAAACTTATTGTTACGGTTTTGTTTGTTTGTATAGTGCTAATCTAGAAACTAAGCAACGAGTACTATATTAACATAATGTTCTAGAGTTACATGTTATAATTATTATTATTATTTGTGCCGTTCTCGTTCCTTGGCTACATTACAAATTAAATTTCTATGAAAAATTTCAGGTTCCTCGGTTATCGGGCTCAGGATTAATAGACAGTGAATGTAATATCCAGAATTATTTGAAATACAAAAAACCGGCCAACAGCTTTGACAGACAGACGGGCAGATCGACAGCAAAGTGATCTTCGGAAGGATTCCGTTTTCCTTTTTTTAGGCAGAAGCCCTAAAACGAAAACTAGACACCTCTTACAAAAATTAAATCAGTCCAGCCGTTCTGGTATAATATAAGTTTACTGGCAAAAGAGCGTATTTTCATAGCACTTACGTCCTTTTGTTGAGAAGCACAGAGATAACGATTTTCAGCGATAACTCAAAAACGGTATATCCGATCATGTTGAAACCAATAGTAATAGTGTAATCGATTCTTTTATCCATTTTGAACGAACTTCTTTCAGATTTTCAGTTATTTAATAAGCGGCTTGTCTAATACGGGCCGGAAATGATGATGAGATGATGTCATTATTATTTTGTAAATCTGTTTACGTATTGTTGTTATAAGTACTATCATTACCGAACCGGAAGGGCTGAGAGAAACAGATTCAATTCGGAAACGGGCATCGTATCCTGGCGGTGAATAAGTGACTGGCACTCGCTTTGTCTCTATATGTCCCTTTCTTGCCAGTACAGTTGGATAAGGACGGAGATGTGAAGTGAGGGGAGAAGCGGATTTTGTGGCTTGGTTTGTTTTCATTTGCGGTGGGTTATTGTATGAAGAGTCTTCTGGAAAAAAAATATAGAATGTTGGGTTTGAATGGACCGCAGAGGAATTAAATATGAAGGATTTATATAATAATAAGCATGCCTTTAAAAAAGTAAAGTTACTGATTAACTGACTGCCAGATAGTGCACAACCTTTAATCACTTTTCATACAACTTTTCCATATTCTATCACCACAAAAAATCCCAATAGTATTTAACTCTTTTTATTTGTCCTGTCTCGGGAGGGCTGAGTGCGTAATTTGTTTATATTTTATCTTTTCTATAACCAAATGCTTTTCTCAGTCATTTCATGACCAGTTATCAATGTCATAATGTCAGTTACCAATATATTTTACTTCAGTAGCTGGCTGATACACATTTTTATTCCCACCTTAATTAAAAATTTCAAAGTACACAAACCAGTAATCAAAATTGTCAACTAATTGGAAAACACAAACTTTTTTGAATTTTTTTTTTTTTTTTTTATTTTTATTATATACCTACAACTTTTCAAACTTTACACGTCAAAGTCTACTGATTTAGGTCTCCTCTAGAAATGAAAGAGCTTGGATCGTAGGAAATACTTTTGACGTGTTAAACTACTAGAGAGCAGTGCAAAACTCAAGCTGCATCAAGTGTAATATTTGTCTCGTCCATATTTGACTACAAATTAGCAACACAGAGAGAATCCGTCTATGCCTACAAGTGTCAAGCGCCGGTTTGTTAGAGTTAAGCAAATAAGACGCGTATGTTAGGTAATTCTGTAGTAAAGGATCATAGATAGCAATCGATAGTTCAATTCATACCTGTTTGTTTTTATTTGTTTTGGTAAAGAAATTTAAGATTTTTTTTTAATCCTTTTTTTTATTTCAATTCCAAATTTTAACTTTTTTATTTTTACTTTAAATTATTTTTACTTTTTTTTAATTTTTAAACAAACAAGCTGAGATATGTGGTGCATAGGGGAAATTCGTGTCTGTACCGTTGTCCAGCAGTGGTGTAGCGGTATAGCACGTGGCACGGAATGCCGAGGACCTGGGTGCGATTCCCAGTGCTGGTCTTATTTTTCTGGTTTTTCTGAGCATCTATATTTCAGTTTGTATTTTCAATACAGTGAAGAAATGTTACTAAACAAATATTTTAAATAAATAGAACTAAGTCGTGTTAAAACATAATAATATAAATGCTAAAGATTATTTTGCAAAAAATGTACATAGTCCTATCGGCCTAGATTGAAACTATATCTTCGTAAGTCCTCGTGTACTTTATTAAGAACAAATAATACTAGGAATAACGGCCAATGTACCTACTTTATAATATATTAAAAAGCACAAATTAAGAATTTTAAGAATGTGAAATAACATTTTAAATCTGGTGAACCATGTCTAGATCTTAAGTTAACTTAACACACACACACACACACACACACACACACACACACATTTGTAATACAGGTAGTATTGAAAGTTTTTTTTCAGGAAGTCGGTTTTTTTTCTAATTCCATTTGCACCTTCTGCCCCCCATGCGCTATGGGAAGGGCACACCTAAATAATTTATAGCGGCAGTCGCCGAGATTTGATATTTATGTAGGCAGTACGTGCGGGGCAGCCGCGTAAATATATTATGACGCTATTCTTATGGGAGTCCGCCGGCTGTCTAGTGTGATGGGAAGTAAAGCTTTAAAAAACTTTGTGTAATCACTTACTTAGTAATAGTTATTTGTGTCACAAGGGAGCAAAATGGTTACTTACGGCGAGGGCGTACATTGAATCCAGAATGTAGTGAAGGATTCTACAATAGAATCCTGAGCGTAGCGAGGGATTCTAAAGTAGGATCCTGAGCGTAATGAGGGATTCAAGTGTTAACGCCCAAGATGAAAATAATTTTGCTCCCGAGTGGCTCATACAACTTTTCACACCGAGCATTAAGAAACTTGAAAAAAAAAATTGAAATATAATTAAAAAACAACCAGCATAGAAAATGGCGTGGCTTTACAATTATCAACTTCAAAAAATGGCATTTGCAATAAAACACTTAGAAAAGCCTTGATCAGAAAAGTTGCACTTTGCTCCCTCTCGACAGGGAGGAAAAGTAATTTTTCTGATGGAGAGGTGTGAAAATATCATTAATAATTTATAAGGTGTTAGCGGAGGGTCATATCAATGAACTTAAAAACTTTTACTTTGCTCACCCGCGTCCTTGGCTGTGTTTCAACCAAGATGTGCCAGGAATATGTTTTTTTTTTATTCGACTGGATGGCAAACCAGCAGGTGGGGCTCCTGATGATAAGAGATCACCACCGCCCATAAATATCTGCAACACCAGGGGTATTGCAGATGCGTTGCCAACCTAGAGGCCTAAGATGGGATACCTCAAGTGCCAGTAATTTCACCGGCTGTCTTACTCTCCACGCCGAAACACAACAGTGCAAGCACTGCTGATTCACGGCAGGACTAGCGAGCAAGATGATGGTAGCAATCCGGGCGGACCTTGCACAAGGTCCTACCACCTGCAAAATGTTTGTCATGAACCAATAGAAATGCTTCATTTACCTCGCCTCGCTCCGCTCAGCTGTTTCCACCAGAGCTGTGCTGTGCGAGGCTAAGTAAATAAAGTGTTTCTGTTCATGAAAGACACATACCTCGCAACAGATCCTCGCACATCTCTGGTGGACATGCAGCTTAATAGCTACAGCAGCTTTAGCCAAGTCATCTCGTTGGTAGACGTCTTATGCTGCGTTTACCAGCCCGCGGTCTCAATTCGCGAACTTTTCAGCCCTGACGGCTATTCTGTTCCCCTATGTGGCCTGTATTGGCTCTGTGCACGACATCAGCGCCACCTAGCGTCCGCAACTTTTTTGGCTCTGATGCTCTGACGTTTTGACAAAAATCAAACCTCATCATCATCATGTCAGCCGAAAAACGTCCACTGCTGGACATAGACCTCCCCCAAGGCTCTCCATTCAGACCGGTTTTGTGCTTTCCGCATCCACCGCGATCCCGCGATCTTAACCAAGTCGTCGCTCCATCTTGTAACCGAACCAAACCTGTAACGTATTAATTTATAATACAAAATTACTGTGATACCATGATTTGGGTGGACAAAAGGTTGTGAATTCATTTTTGGTGCACTATGAGCGCTGCGATAGTTACATTCAAAACTACTAAAAGCACTTATGAATGTCAAAAAAAATCTACCACCCCCACCTAGTACTTCGCACCCTCCCAATATTATACCTACAGATGATGTGTACATGAATATTTATTCAAAGGCTCCATCTATACGCTCTAACTCAGTGGTCAGGACATCAAGCACAACTGCCAACATACAGCAACACTAGTGCAGTGAAATCTAATTCGCGCCTGCACGCACTTACACAAGCTGAAAAATCAATCGGATGGCTTATGAACTGTTAGAACTGAATTTGACAAATCCTACTTCCTACTAATATTATAAATGCGAAAGTTTGTAAGTCTGTTTGCGTATTTGTTTGTTTGTTTGTTACTACGGTATACTTACACATAAGTTTTCGTAACGGGGAAGGACATAAAATAGTTTTAATTCCGGAAAATCGCTAAGTTCCCCCGGGATAGTGTAAATTGAATTCTACGCAGACGGAGTCGCAGGTAACCGCTAGTAAGTATATTATGTTTTATTTAAGTTAAAAGCCGCGATAATACAGTGGTTTGACCTATGATTTTTCTAGCGTCTTGGGTTCGGGCCCGACCCTCCTCTTTTTGGATGGATTGACAAATAAATGACTACTTAAGATGAATAGATAGATACTCATCATCATCATCATCAGCCCACAGCAGTCCACTGCTGAACATAGGCCTCTTCCATGGCGCGCCACAACACTCTATCTTCAGCCCCTCGCATCCATCTGCCGCCAGCGACCCTCTTAAGGTCATCCGTCCACCGTGCCTCAGGACGCCCTACACTACGTTTTCCCGTCCGTAGTCTTCATTCGAGGACTCGTCTACTCCACCGTTCATCGGTTCTGCGACAGACGTGGTCAGCCCAGCGCCACTTCAGAGAACTAATTCTCTAAGCAACGTCGGTGACTTTCGTTCTTTGTCGGATAATGGGATTTCGGCATAGATACTCGCAGTCTCCTAATTCAAAAATATATAATTTTAAAATTAGATTACTATGGCAGATTCCTGACCGAACCTGTATAAATGTGTGTGAACTTCCCAATCCGCTTGATTGGTATCCAGCAAAAGAACGTAAAAATGGACCTCAGCAACCAAAGTTCAGATCATTAACAGATACTGGCGGCCTTGGAACTCAAACTTTGTAATTTGGGCAAACTTATAACCTTTTGCGGTTTGACCTGGACAGCCATCACAATCACCCTACGATATAGCCATTGCTGTCTCTTTTTAACCAGCCAGGTGTGACAGAGAAGTCTTAACGAGAAAAGGCAAGTCACGCTAGCCCAGACTGTACAAATATTTACGATACAAGACGACCAGATCAAGTAGACCCTTGCGACGTAGTCGGGGTAGGGAAAGCTGGTCTCTAATTGTTTTGGGATGGTTAAGTTAATATTTGTTTCGGTGACTGGCTCCAGACAATGTCCTTTATTAGTTGTATGGCAAAGTTACTTGTTTGTACAGAAGTTTTGAAGATAAATATTTATGTATTTTTCGGATCATGATTTAATGCACAAGAGAAGACAATGTAAATACAAGTTAATTCTGTAACCCTATAAAACTCAGTAAGTAAATGTACTCGTAAATAAATTGTAGGTAAATAAGTTTAGTTTTGTCGTCAACTGATCGCAAAATTATGAAATGACTTGTAATTTTTGAGGTGGTCACAATTTTTAGGCTGCATTCCCACCAGAGACGAGGATGTGTTGCGAGGGATGTGTTTTTCATGAACCAATAGAATCGCTTCATTTACCTATCCTTGCACAGCACATCTTTGGTGGAAACAGATGAGCGGAGCGAGGCGAGATAAATGAAGCGTTTCTATTGGTTCATGAAAAACACATTCCTTGCACATCTCTGGCGGAAACAGAGCTTTTGAATTACGACAGTTGAAGTTTAAGGGGCTACCCGAGGTTTTCATCGATTTTTGATAAGTTTTGAATCGTATCTCCTACTTTTGCACTACAGATAGAATTATAAGTCAAACGGCTATCGGTTTTCCAATCTTTTATCTCCATTTTTGTCTACCGGATTTTGAAAAAAAACGAATACTTCATTTTGTACGATTTTTTTTAACATTGTCTGAAAAAACACTTATTTCGTATCTCTATTGACGTGAAAGATCTAACATATACGAAATCTACATATTTGGGTTTGTCTTAGACGTCTCTAAAAACTGGTCGAGGGTTTTCATTTGAAACTAATTAACACAAAAGTTATGGCCAGAAAACCAATTTTTTGGCCTATAATTGTTCAACTTTGATGCCAAATATCTCAGAGACAATGAACTTTGAAGTAAATATGGGATACTATATTGCTTAAAGCCGTTGTTGTTAACATAATAAGCTACAAAAAACATTAGAAAACTAAGGAATTCAGATCGAAGGTCATTGGGGCATGGGAGCCCCTTAAGTTCTTTATTACTTGACTTGTTTTTTCCTTTTTAGTTTTTATTTAATGGTTTTTAAGGCATTCCATTTTTTTAAAAGATCAGAAGCAAAATTGATATAAGTTTATAACGAACCTACAAGTAATAAGACTTGATTCAATCAACTATTTGAGCTCGCACCAACTCTCTATAATAAACTATTTCTGACTTACAAAGCGAGCGCACAAAGCACAATATAGTAAAGTTCATTGTGATATTAGTTTGTCAATACTTGCTAATGAACGTGACTTTAAGTTAACTCGTAAGTTTGCTGCTGGAAATTTAAAGGGGTGGCTGTGAGAGCAGCGGTTAGTGTGAGCGAGTTTGTTGTTCATTATAAGAAAGCCATGGTGGCCTTATGATTTAACCCATGGTCCTCAAGCAGAAGATCATGGGTTCGAACCCCGGTCCGCACCTCTGAGTTTTTCGGAATTCATGTGCGCAATTACATTTGAAATTTACCACGAGCTTTACTAAGACAACCTGGACAAACTGCTTGAAATTGGCTCACTTAGTCAATTGTAAGAAAAACCGTATTGTCAAAAAAAAACCTCACGATACTAACGCCATCTAGCGATATTTTGTCCGTCTTTTAGTCCTCAATCAATGGTGTGTGTGAAGTCCCAACCCACACGTTGGAAGCGGCCCGCATCCACTAGTCTCAAGTCTATCTAGTTGGTGGGCAACCTACGCTGCGCTTGCCGATCCCCGGTTTCTATTCGACAACTTTTCAGTCCCAGCGGCCATCTGTTCTTCGTGCTATTGCCAAGCCCATTGCCACTTCAACGAGCTAATTCGCTTGGCTATGTTGGCTATGTCGTGTGAGTAACCATGTAGCTTATTTTAATATGTACCCACTGAAGTAGTGTTGGGCTGGCCACGTCTGTCGCAGGGCCGATGAACAGTAGAGCAAGAGTCCTGGAATGGAGACCACGGACGGGAAAACGTAGTGTAGGGTGTCCTGAGGCACGCTGGACCGACGATTTTAAGAGGGTCGCTGGCGGCGGATGGATGCGAGAGGCTGAAGACAGAGCGTTGTGGTGCGCCATGGAAGATGCATAGGCAGTGGACTGCTGTAGGCTGATGATGATGATGATGTGACTCGTATTATTGTATCTTGTGTTCAGACAGCAATATTGGTACTTTGTAAATAGGCCAGTTCTATCAGTTAGTGGGGCGTGTATTCAGGGGCATTACCATATGTGTGATAGCTTCTACCGAACTGTACTTGTGTTTATTGTGGCGGCCGGTACAAGCTTGGATTTACAAGCGGTATACAGTCATCTGTATTAATATCTGCCACAGCGAAGCGTTCAAAAATATTTTGAAAGATTTGGTCCTAGAAATAGAATCGTATTAGATATTTATCACCAACAAGATGGATGGATGATCTGGTTAAAGTCGCGGGTTCATGGTGGATGAAAACCGCTTCCAACTAAAGCAACTGCAATAAATAACCATGGACCGCGGTGCGCCGCGCCTGCGCAGCCGGCACCGGGTTAGAATAGAATAATGATAAAAATTTAAAATAGTGGATGAGAGTTCTACTTACACTTTCTGCCAACAAACTGCTATGCAGTTTTGCAGAGGTTTATAGATGTTAGTATTTCTGTACTTCTTTTGTTTTTTATTGACTGGATATTATGACTGGAGATCTATGGGGGGAGGCTTATGATCAACAGTGGACGTCTTACGGCTGATATGATTATGATAATGATTTACTTATGCACACTATTGTGTCAGATATTGGTGCTCGTGACTGTACAACAGAATGTTAATGTCACAGGAGACTCGTCGGTTTTCTTCGTTTTCCTGAAGATTCAATTGAGAAAGAAAAAGAAAACCGATTGTTTGTCTCGTGATCTGTACGACATTAGACTGCTCGTCCACTGGACTGGACCTGAGCAGCGGAGCAGAGAGAGGGGGTATTACGGAGTGGACTTGACTTGCAGACTGTTTCTCTTAATAGGGGCGGAACTAAATAGCGGAGAGGACCAAGGAAGTAATGCATCTCCGCTTCTCCGCTCGTGCTCTATTCTCCGCTCCGCTTCCCCATTCCTCTTTCTCGCTCCGTTTTCTAGTTTTGTATGAATTTAAAAGCTAGTTAGGAACTTCCTGTCCACTGAAAGAGGAGTGGAGATTTTATGCAATTCTATCGATATATTTTGCTTTGTAATCGCCTGTACTCGTAACTTGGGCTCACAAAAGTGGCATGCATCGTCTCTGATAAAGCGAGCCCCGAGGCAGCTTCTGTTTTAATTTGCGAAATGCTCGATCAAATACTTTGATAAAAAATACTAAATAGTTTGTACCTGGTCATCTATTAAGTGACGCGTACTAATTGGATGAGGCAACACATCCCTAGCAACAAAGTCCTCGCACACATCCTTCACTTGTTTTGTATACCTGTACAAGAACCTCGCTCCGCTCACCAGTTTCCACCAGAGCTATGCTAAGCGAGGATTGGTAAATGAAATTTCAGAATCAAATTATTTTTTTTTTTTTTTTTATTTATGACGCTGGAAGCATTCTGCACTTCCACTGAACGTATATATAGTTATAGCCTTATTCATATAAAAACCTTAATTGAGGTTTGATCGGTCTGTTACTTAGCAGACTGATTAAGCTTGTTAGACGGTTGTCAAGAAGTATCATTCATACCCGCTTGCTAGCAGTCTGCTAGTTGTTGAGCTGCTGATAGACGGATTAGACGCGTTATGTTGGCCATCTTGACAAATCAAAGACAAAAAATTGCCTCATCGAAAAAAAAAAAAAAATGACAGCAGTGGGCAGGAAAATAAAAGCGAGATGTTTGTTTTCCCGCCATTTCCGATCCGCATGTTTATGTTGTACCTAAGTACAAAAAGCCGTAATTAATTAATCATCGTAATTTTTATTTATTTATTGTTAGTAAAGTAGCAGTAATAAATACCTAATTTAGAGGATTTTTAAATACAAATTCCTGAAAATAATTTTTCCTGAATTTTTTTTAATCTTTGCGTAACCCTCCCTTCACTAAAAATATCTTCGGTATGGTTTTTTGCTCTTGTCAAAGTCAGCTGTTCAAACTTGTGGCGCCCATTTTGTGACTGAGCAGGGAGATAAAGGAGGGTCTACGGTCCTCTAACTTTAGCAGAGCCTTGATCGACTAACTAACTAGCGCTAACAAACGTTTATGAATCATGTTTTTTAGCATCGGGCCTTCAAGGAGCCTTCAAGGAGGCTCTAACTT
>NC_133490.1:12371929-12375954 GCF_025370935.1 Choristoneura fumiferana
TCGCAACCAGTATCAACATTTACATACACTAACTGTTCCCGTTACTTTGTCTGTGAGGAATTCGCTTATCGCTGCCCCGCGGGGACTGCAATTTGGATAAAACTATCTTTCATCTTAAGTGTAAATACCAAATTTAATCACAACCTAACTACCGGTTCGGAATTCCTCTGTTGAGAAGAACTCGGCAAGAAACTCTGTACATTTACAATCTGCAGTCTGCGATCTAATAAATCCTTGGTAACTTCTACTCTGGCAAAATTCTTCGTAATTGTTTTCAAAGACAATCTCCATATTATGACAGCTTGCATAAATCGGATAAGACTATTTCTAGGGTCAATAGGACGTGTCGGATATTTTTTCACGCTCCGTTGTGGCAGGTATTAATGCAGATGATTGTACTCATCACATTTGATAGGAAAACACTCGACGCCACGGTCTTTGAATATTCCTTAATCCACTACCACTATTCAAACACGTTTCACTTGTTTTTAAGTCATTCCCCTCGTTAAATCATACGAAACATTTACTAAAACAACGTCCAAGCCACTTATCAGCTTACAAATATGATTGTACACTCTCAAATGAGATTGGTTCTCGTAGAATTCAATGTATATTTCCACCATAAGCAGCACTAAATACGCGGCAAATACAGTCACTCCAGTCCAGGTTCGAGATTTAGGGTTGCTGTAACTAAACCTAGCGCTTCTCTCCATGATGGCGACTGAGTGGCGTTTTTGAGAGCTAGCCAAGTTGTATTTATAGATAATTGCGGCAGAATGCGCTCTATACGGGACTATAGTGATTGCAGGTGGTAGGACCTTGTGCAAGGTCCGCCCGGATTGCTACCACCATCTTGCTCGCTAATCCTGCCGTGAAGCAGCAGTGCTTGCTAAGACAGCCGGTGAAATTACTGGCACTTGAGGTATCCCTTTAGGCCTCTAAGTTGGCAACGCATCTGCAATACCTCTTACCATCAGGAGACCCACTTGCTCGTTTTCCATAAGTCGAATAAAAATAAAAAATGAAACCGGTCAAGAGCGTGTCGGACACGCCCGAAATAGGGTTCCGTAGCCATTCCATTACGAAAAAATTAAGTAATATTTTTCTAAGGATTTCGTATTTTGTACGGAATATTCCAAGTTTAGGTATATTTTATACCTTAGGCTGCTATTTACTCTACTAATAATTGTCAAGAAAACTTAACCGTTATAGTTTTCCCTGTAAGTTTGAATATACTTACTATTTTATCCTGAATTTTTTTATAAATTTCCACCCACCGGTTTAGATTTTTAGGGGGGGGGACGCTCGATTTTAATGAAAATTTGCACTTTAAAGTTGAATATTTTGCAAACACATCACTAAATCGAAAAATCGTTTTGGCAACCCCCTCAATGGTTTTAAAAGACCTATCCAACGATACCCCACACATAGGGTTGGATGAGAAAAAAAAAGCCCACTTTACGTCTATGGTAACTCTAAAAAAATTTTTTTTTTTGGATTTTATTATACCATTTTGTCGGCATAGTTTACATATATCGATTGGCAGCAAAGTAAAAAGAAGACATCTACAAAATAGCTATTTTACAGGAGAGCGTATTTAGTAAAAAATAATGACTACTTTGAGATTAATGGACTGATTACCATGAAATTTTCTATGATGCATTAAAATAATGTTCTTTGGTGATTGTTCAACAGATTTTATTTCTGTAACATTATTTTAATGAAAAATTGTAGATGTCTTTTTTTACTTTGAAAGAGCTTAAACGTAGAGGAAGACATCTGCCTGATATCCGTTTATGCGTTGTAATGAAACAAACGCCTTTTCCGTTATAAAAAACGAATAAGCTAAGGTAAGAATCTCCGGTAAAACTTAGAGGAGTGTTTAGAGATAATCTAAACAACATGCAACGAGTATTCACCCTTTTTTTGATAAAATTTTGTAGATGTCTTTATTTACTTTGCATTAATCATTTTATTCATATTATTAAATGAGTTATCTACCACTCAACCTCATCGCTGTCTATCATATAAATTCATTTATTTCGTTAAAACCCCCCAAAAATATGTGTTAAATTAAAAATATTTTTTTGTTTTATTTTTGTTTACTCATAATTGTTTTTACGTACTCAAAAACTAAATACTACTAAATACTAAATAAATCAACAGTAGGTACAAGTAATAAAATTACGTACAAAATATATCCAAAACAAAACAATATAAACTGTAAAAATAAAACAGTATGTACTATAATAGTATAAATAATATAATGCTATAATGAATGTGGATAATACCAAAATTGTCATCAATGGCCACATGGATCAGAGGCCCGTCATCGTTAGTGGAAATCTTCTTGATGTTGTTTCGGAGTACACATACCTCGGCCTGATTTTGCAGTTAAGGTACCAACACATGCTAGTTACTAGCACGAAAGCATGCTACTATTCAGCAAATGCTACTTACTAGCATGTGTGCATAGGGACGTGCTACTATTATAATAATAATAATCCCAGCCTATATACGTCCCACTGCTGCGCACAGGCCTACTCTCAGAATGAGAGGGCTTGGGCTGTAGTTCCCACGCGGGCCCAGTGCGGATTTGGGAACTTCAGTTTGTGCAGGTTTCCTCACGATGTTTTCCTTTACCGTAAAGCTCGTGGTAAATTTCAAATGTAATTTCGCACATGAATTCCTAAAAACTCAGAGGTTCGAGCCGGGGTTTGAACCCACGATCCTCTGCTTGAGAGGCCATAGGTCAAACCACTCGGCCACCACGGCTTGCTACTATTAAGCATGCTTTTTCTGTGTCATACAGGTACAGCAGGTACTAGCATGCTTATTAGCATGCTAATAACGAGCATAATGTAACAGTAGCCTTAGGTAGAACACAACTTTGAGAAGGAGGCCAAGAGAAGGATTCAGCTGGGCTGGGCAGCATTCGGAAAATTATGTCGAGTTTTTTCGTCAATTATACCGTAATGTCTGAAAACGAAAGTTTTTAACCAGTGCGTCCTACCCGTCATGACATACGGAGCTGAAATGCGGCCCTGCCAGCTATGGAACGAGCTATGCTCGGAGTTTTTCTGAAGAATAAAATCCGCAACGAGACTATCCGACACAGAACTAAGGTCATCGACATAGTTCATAGAATTAACAACTTGAAGTGGCAGTGGGCTGGGTCATATCTGTTGAAGCACCGACAACCGCTGAAGATATTGAGTGGAGACCGCGTCTCGGCAAACGTAGTCCAAGACGCCCTCCGTTCAGGTAGAGGGACAATCTGCGAAAGGCTGGTGGTAAAAGCTGGATGTGTCTAGCCGAAGACAGGGCGCAATGGCGGTCTATGGGGGAGGCCTATGTCCGGACTGCTATTGCCTGATGATGAATAGTATAATCGATATTCTACCTACTACTTATATACCTATTAGGAAAAAAACAGATTGCTCGTCATCATCAGTCAAAATCTGTTCAGGCGTGTCGTTTCCAAAAAGCGGTAAGCTGCAAGCAATAGAAACTTAAGTACTTACTTAGGTTAAGAATTTAATTCATTTGCTGTCTAAATAAAAAAAAACAAACAAGTGTATGAAACCAATGTTAAGTAATATATCTATTTGTTTAAATATTTTAAGAAAAAACAAATAATTTCCTCATAGAAATTAGAAATAATAAATTTGTAGATTGAGACATATGCAAAAAGTATGACGTATAAACGGACAAGTGGCATGTGACTTTATTGACGTCACAAGCATCCTGTCAAAGCTCCGAAGTAAAAGCGGATAAATTCAAATGTCCGTTTCTACTGCGATGTTTTTTCAAAAGCTAGTGTAGATGTTTTCTTTTACGTGCCAAATTTTCTTCATAATTTGAAATTTGAAATATTTTTTAACAGACTTATAGATATGGTTGAAATAAGTTTTTTTGTAAAAAAAGCATTTTTTGAAAAAATGTAGATGTCCGTATTTACTTTGCTGCCATCGATATATCGTGCAAAAATTACAGCTTTTCTAGCAATGATAGTCTTGAGCAAA
>NC_133490.1:12376737-12419004 GCF_025370935.1 Choristoneura fumiferana
ACCGTGATTCTGTGCTCTGTGCCCCAACTCCCATGGAAGCAGTGACCTATTTCTTTTCCATAATGAGTTCCTTTAAGTTTTCTCGCGTTTCTTTGCAGCCTATTGTTCCAGTCCTTTGCTAGAACCCAACTTGTTGTTCATGAGAATTAAATGTTTTTTCTCAAACATGCTCGGAAATGTATGCGTTAATGTCACGAAATGGAGACATGAAGTTTCTCATTTATGGCTCCCTACCACCTCCCTACATAACTTCTTGGCCTAGGCCATGAAGTATGTATGAAAATCCATTATTGTCCGCTGCTCTAACTTTTTAAATTTGCGTACTATCATTAAACTGACAAAGGAAAAATTACAGACAGCCAACCACCACTACTCTGTAAGCATTTGCGATATTGCAATGTGATGCGATGCGATGCATGGATGGATGGATGGATGGATGGTTAGACGGATGGACGGATGGTTAGACAGATGGACGGATGGACGGACGGACGGATGAATGGATGGATGGATGGATACATGGATGGATGGATGGATGAAGTATTTCCTCACATTGTTTGAGAAAAGCACTATGCAGGCCTCGGCCAGAACAGGGATTGCTGGACTCGTTTTATCCGGCCTCGTCTACGACTCGGCCGTCTACCCCAAACTCCATCAACCTTACTTCATGGCCTCTGCAGTAATGTACTATTACATTTTTATGGATTCGTTTCAACACAGGTATTCTGTAAAAACTCGTATGAAAATAAATAAAATCATTGAATAAGCAATCCACGTTACCATACAGGGTGTTTTTGACAATGGTGCTTTAAATTCAAGGTTCAATTTGACACTCATAATTAAGCTACTTTTGTTTATAACATTTTTAAATAACTTAAATTCAGATAATTATATTAGGTTACCATTACAATCATTAAGTAGTGCTAATTGATCCTCAAAGTTTGTTCGTTTAAATCATCAAACGTATTGGCACAGGGTCTTTAAATATTTTTAGACATTTTTTTGACATCTCTAAAATAAACAGTTATCAATGTACTGTCAATTTGATATTGTATTGTATCAATTGAAATTACATTTAATGTCTATAAAAAAACTTAATTTCATAGTGGTTAATGTGCTTGTCATGAAACCCGTGGTCGGTAAATGAGTCATTGCGCGTACTGATGGTGCTGCGCCGTGCCCGTGCTCGCGTTGCTGCAGGACCAGCACACGCACGCTGCGGCGCATGCTGAGGGAAGGGGAGGGCGGCGCTGCCAAGAGCGCAGCCTAAGGTATCGCCAATATTTGGAACAATTATATTTTTTCATTTAGAAAAATAAAATTTTACACGCAAATGTGATGAACAACATTGTATGTCGCACGGGCGGTACTAGAATTACGAACATCAACTCATTAAAGCCTTCTTATAGACCCTCGTTCGTAATATTTAGACACTGGACATTTTACGACTTTGACGTAAGACGCCGGAGGGATTCCTTCGTTTGCCGCCTTTAGGACACAATGTACTATTTCATGTAACTGACAAAAAAAATACGTTCTACAGCAGAGTCTAGAAACGGGCTCCTTTCGACTGCCATAATTTTATAATTCATAATGTTTTTTCCCGCAGAACCATATATTTTTCATAAATTTTTAAATGGTCATCCTGTAAAACTCTATAATAGGTTAGGTTAGATTTGTTTTACAACAATCGTGAAAATTAAATGGTTTCAGAGAAAAAAGGAGTCGTGCCTAACATTATATAATAATAATAAATATAATGGAACACTTCACACCAATTGACCTAGTCCCAAACTAAGCAAAGCTTGTACTATGGATACTAGGCAACGGATAAACATACTTATATAGATAAATGAATACTTAAATACATATTGAACATCCAAGACCCAAGAACAAGCATTCGTATTATTCATACAAATATCTGCCCCGGCCGGGAATCGAACCCGGACCTCAAGTCAGGTTCTCTAACCACTTGGCCATCCGGTCGCCATTATGACTAACAAATTTCGACCAGTTGGAAACTGAATAATTTGGAAAACACATTTTTGGCGAAAAGTCAGAATTTCAACTTTTTTACATTGCACCAAAAACTCTGTTGAAAACCACGTCTTTAAGGGCCATTATAGATGGACTGCATTCCAACTGCAACCCAACTGCCGACTACCCATACCTTTATCATTATGATTGCAGTTGGCACAACTGCACGCTGACTGCGATTAAATAGTATGAGCAGTCGGCAGTTGTGGGTACATTGCAGTATTCCCTAGAAATAGTTGCCAGTTAACAATATTAGCAAATAAAATCTACTAAGACCTTTGTCTGAGTCATCTTCAATCCCGGGTTATTCTTCTAAAGTCCAATAAACACCAAATATAAATAATTTCAGAGAGCTTCCCTCAGATAGAATCAAAAAGCATCCGTCCGACTACTGCTTTTGTTATTCAAATGCTTCCGAGATTTATTTCGTTGTACGACAACTTTCTACTGTCCTATTTACTCGTTCTGCCACTCCTATTGGATTGGGAGTACAGTCGAAAGTTGGTAGATAGGCTGCAGCAGTACTTTGCGTTGATTTCTCTTTAGTCTGAAAGGGGATTGTATTAATTTCATCTTTCTGCGAACGTAAGGTCCTGTGCCTTGGGGCAGTTCCTGATATAGTTCGCGAGTTGAATGTGAAATAAATAATACATTAGCAGCTTACAAGATTGTGATCATTTAGTTAAGATCATGCTTACTAAGATAATGCGATTTTTTCTTACAAAAGGCTTCTAAGTGGTTATACCTACGTTGTTGCACAGACAATATTTTAATAGAATTTCTTCTAACAGATTTTTTTTCTTATATTATCGATTCATAGAATAGTCATTTATTTTTGAATAGAGACCTTTAGTTCATCAGCTCCTAGAATAGTGAAGTGGCCGTCCCGGACGGGATCACCCCGTGGACTCTATTATGGCATTGTAATAGAAATGCTACAGGAATGATTCCGGTCACTATTGTGGGGTAATGCGGATTGATGGCGGCATTGTGTTGCTTGCGCGTGTCCGGCACGTGTGACCTTATTGTGTGGCTTTGGCTGAACTTGCCACAGAAATGTAAATATATCTATATATCAAATCCTACTACTATTATAAATATGAAAGTTTCTGAGTGAGTGAGTGAGTTTGTGAGTGAGTATGTTTGTTACTTCTTCACGCTGAAACGGCTAAACGGATTTGGATAAAATTTAGCAAAAAGTCAGCTTATAACCTGGATTAAAACAAATGATACTTTTTATCCCCATATTCCCACGGGACAGGGATAAAATCTTGAACAAATCACCGCTGGGTTTAGTCATGAAATTTGGTATGTAGATAGCTGGACATCTGGAATAACACATAGGCTACTTTTTATCCCAATATTCCCACGGGATAGGGATAAAATCTCGAAATAACAACCGCAGGGTTTAGTCATGAAATTTGGCATGGGTGTTTTAATTTAACGTCAATGAAAACCACGATGAAAATACTCCTTATAAACTACACTATACAATAAACAAAATAAAATTAACCTAAACCTATAATATAAACTTACTATATACTTAAATACATATTAAACACCCCAAGACCCGAGAACAAACATTCGTATTTTTCATACAAATACTCGTATCTGCCCCGACACTGGAATCGAACCCGGGACCTCAAGCTTCGTAGTCAGGCTCTCTAACCACTAGGCCATACATATTTACCAAAATATAACCCAAATCTGTACAGCCGTTTAGCTGCTAGTTCACAATTTTTTGCATTTCTTGCTCGCTAATCCTGCCGTGAAGCAGCAGTGCTTGCACTGTTGTGTTTCGGCGTGGAGAGTAAGACAGCCGGTGAAAGTACTGGCACTTGAGGTATCCCATCTTAGGCCTCTAGGTTGGCAACACATCTGCAATTCCCCTGGTTTGCTGATGTTTATGGGCGGTAGTGATCTCTTACCATCAGGAGACCCACTTGCTCGTTTGCCATCCAGTCGTATAAAAAAAATATATATAATATAAGTTGGATATTGAGATTAAATTTAGGATAACTTCTTTGAAGGTAGGACGTCCACCAACGACATGAACGAATGGCCTGGTTAAAGCTGCGGGTTCAAGGTGGATGCAGGATTTCAACAGAAGTAATTGCATGGAGACCCATGGGGGAGGCCTATGCCCAATAGTGGACAGAGGACCTGCGGCTGATTGATAATATTATTCTTTTTTTTTTTTTTTTTTTCTTCGACTGGATGGAAAACGAGCAAGTGGGTCTCCTGATGATAAGAGATCACCACCGCCCATAGACACCTGCAGCACCAGGGGGATTGCAGATGCGTTGCCAACCTAGAGGCCTAAGATGGGATACCTCAAGTGCCAGTAATTTCACCGGCTGTCTTAATAATATAATATTACTAGGATATTGAGACTAATTTTAGGTTAACGTCTCTGACAGATTATGAAAATACTTTGCCCCGAATCTTATGTTCCGACAAAAGACACGTTACGTAAGCTCAGTAGTTACGCCTGCAGCGTAATTTACGTATAAAATGACGTCGTTCTCGGTAACTGCGTTATCCTCTACAGATGCTGCATAACGCGGTTATAAAGCCACGGCTCAGGGTTGCCAACTTCACTTTATTCAAAGTCGAAATATGTTGTTCGTAATGGCGTTCTAAAGGGAGGCCGGCAGGGGATGTCTTCTGGCTGATGATTATGATGATGATGACGAACTTAATGTATCATCATCATCATCCCAGCCTATATACGTCCCACTGCTGCAGAACAAGAGGGCTTGGGCCATAGTTCCCACGCGAGCCCAGTGCGGATTGGGAACTTCACACACACCATTGAATTGCTTCGCAGGTGTGTGCAGGTTTCCTCATGATGTTTTTTCCTTCACCGCAAAGCTCGTGGTAAATTTCAAATGTAATTCCGCATTTGAATTTCGAAAAACTCAGAGGTGCGAGCCGGGGTTTGAACCCACGACCCTCTGCTTGAGAGGCGATAGGTCAAACCACTAGGCCACCACGGCTTTACTTAATGTATATTAATTCAAAATTCAAACCTATTTATTCACTTGAGAAGCGGTTACATCAGTTGTTTATACAATAATAGAAGATTCCCCTATTAATACCATCCATCCTCGATCACGTTACGCTATACACGTTAGACTTTAGATCACCGATATACATACTCCTAATGTGTGTGTATAGAACCCTAAAAATCAAACTTAGTGCTTTACTTAGGATGTAACCCTAATATCTTCGTAGATGCTCTACGGCGTAGACACCGCTACGAAGCGCTACGAACTCGTAGCAGCGTAACTTTGAGAGCGCAGGAATAATAACATAATTAATATAATAGGTATTAGTAATAATCCTACTATCCTACTTCCTACTAAATATTATAAATGTGAAAGTTTCTGAAGATGTTTGGATGTTTGTTACTCAAACACGCCTAAACCGCTGAACCGATTTAGATGAAATTCGGTATACAGATAGTTTAGAGTCCTGTAGAAGGGTAGTTTTTATCCCATAGGAAAATTGCATAGTTCCCGCGGGATAGCGATTAAAAATACTACGCGGACGGAGTCTCGGACAGCTATATAGAGCAGCTATATAGAGAATTAAAAACTATTGTGTAGCTTAAGATTAAGAAAGCTTGTACCATCAGCCAAATAATGTGGTCTACAACCTAAGAGTTGATAATCGTTTGTTTAATAATTGATTGACCACTTATTTGGCTGATGGTAGGCACTAGGCATATCTATGTAGGTATAAGTATTTCAGCATTTATTATCTGCCGGGTAAGGAACTCAAAAAACCTTAAATTACCTCTCATTTTCTCTAAATGTTAAAATATATTCAATAAAACATCTCGAGAACGGAATAAAACTTTTCATTCATTCAATCCGCTCGCCAACTCATTCAGTTAGTTACGAACTTTTTTCATTTGCCAATTTTTGACAACAGTTGAGTGTAGCGGTGTCTCGCTTACTCCTGGACGAGGGAGAGAGAGATAAGATAAGTAACATTTGAATATTTGTTACTGGGCCGGCCGGCGTCTGTCACACCGAACACATATTTTATTCCACTAATTCGAAATCGACGATTGGTTCGCCACTAACTATTTCTAAAAAAGTTGTCCATTTTCAGTCCATATATAAAAAAAATCCTGACGCTATTATACAAAAAAACCGGCCAAGAGCGTATCGGACACGCCCAAAATAGGGTTCCGTAGCTATTAAGAAAAAAATAAGTAATATTTTTCTAAGGATTTCGTATTTTATACGGAATCTTCCAAGTTTAGGTATATTTTATACCTTAGGCTGCTATTTACTCTTAAACTACTAATTATTCTCAAGCAAACTTAGTTTTTATAGTTTTCTTCGACAGTTTGATATACTTACTACCATTCTGAATTTTTTTAGATTTTAGAGGGGGGGGGACGCTCGATTTTAATGAAAGTTTGCACTTAAAAGTTGAATATTTTGCAAACAAATCACTGAATCGAAAAATCGTTTTAGCAACCCCTCAATAATTTTAAAAGACCTATCTAACGATACCCCACACTACAAGGTTAGATGAGAAAAAAAATCACCCCCACTTTACGTCTATGGGAGGTACAAAAAAAATTTTTTTTTGAAATTTTTATTATATTATTTTGTTGGCATAGTTTACATATATTCGTACAAATTTACAGCTTTCTAGCATTGATAGTCCCTGAGCAAAGCCGCGGACGGACAGACAGACAGATAGACAGACAGACATGGCGAAACTATAAGGATTCCGTTTTTGCCATTTTGGCTCCGGAACCCTAAAAACATACACCCGAATAAATATTACCCAAATAAGTAATATTATAATTAAATATATACAAAACCTTGTGGTAAAGTTGATAAAAAGTCAGATAATCTTTGTTATTGCATCGAATAGAAAGTTTCGATGTAGTTACTAAATTACGAGGTACGTTTTCCTGAGCTCAAGAAATTTTGGATTTTTTATGCAGTTCATGTTTTATGATCTCGACCAATGAAATATTAGTGTTAATAATTTCTTGACAAAACTGATTTCTTGTCAATATCATGCCGCAACAACTTTTTGACAAATACTCCAATAAGTGTGAGCAAAGTGAATCTTTACTCCAATAGATTTTTATTTCACACCCATGTACACATACCTAATCCAAAAGTAAAAATAAATGCCTGGAAAGTCATAAAATTAACAGAATAATTACGAATACGAAAACTTAGTTTTTGATTCTGCGACCCAGTTTGATGTTAAACTTTGGCTTCTTGCCGCTGTGGCTTTACAAGTAAAGATAATAATTTGCTTGTTTCACAAAGGCCTGGTAGTAATTTAAGTTATTTTGAGTCTACTTAGTACTTAAACAAATTTTAATTAATTGCAAAATTACACTGAATTCAAATAGCCGGTTTAGGGTTCATCTAAACATTTTGTATTTCATGACGCTGGTTTCCAGTATTTTTTTCAGTGATAAAGAATAAAAGATAGGATGCCGTGGTTGGCCTAGTGATTACCTAAGGCCTGTTAAGCAGAGGGCTGTGAGTTAAAATCCAAGTTTACATTTAATTAACTTACATAAATGGAGACCACGGACGGGGAAACGTAGTGTAGGGGGTCATGAGGTACGGTGGACAGACGACCTTAAGAGCTTAGGGTCGCTGGCTGCGGATGGATGCGAGGGGCTGAAGACAGAGTGTTGTGGCGCGCCATGTAGAGGCCTATGTCCAGCAGTGGACTGCTCTAGCACATCATAGCTTCAAATGGTTCCTGTAGTACTGAACCCTAAAAAAATCCTCGATGATGTCCAAAAGGCAACATATAAACAAAAAGTGTTGCGTTCTCAATAAGGACTGTGCTCATCAAATCAGAGTTGACAGAACCCGCGAATAGCACGGAGTGCACTTCTCGGCTCTTTCGCACTCGCCGCACGTAGCTTTTTATATAACCTTGAAGATAGTGCTGTTTGGTCCAGTAGCCAAGTCAAATGGCCTTGAAACTATCCAACACTTCTTCATATACGTTCTTATTGTATGTCTTTTTTTTGTATGTAATGATTGAAATCTACAGCCCAATAGTTTTATTACTGTACTGCTGTAACTTTTTACTGGCCGCCTCTGCTTTGTAAGTGTGAAAAAAAAATGAAAGGCATGGCAATTAAGTGGCAATTGGTAAGTGCCAATAGGCGGGCCACATCGCTCGAAGAACGCTTAACCGTTGGGGGAGAAAAGTCTTCGAGTGGCGACCACGAACCGGAAGATGGCAGGCTTTCCACTAGATAGACGAACGACATCTTGAGAGTTGCAGGCAACTGGTGGATACAAGTGGCGAGGTGTCACTCATTGTAGCGTTCTAAGAGCGAGACCTTTGTTCAGCAGTGGACATCGTCATTAGTGATGATCAGTAATTAGAATTTGCGGCATTAGGTGTGACAAGTGGCGCTAAAAGTGATCTAAATTGGTGTAACGTAATTTATGGATGGCCTCTTTTCGGAGCGCTATAGTATAGCGGACATTTTAACCAGGACCTTATTCAACCTACTGTAACTGAATTCACTATAAACGTCCGGCCATATTGGCAGTCGCGTCACGCGCCGCGGGAATCGGTAGCGCGTCGCAAACCGAGTAAGTGACGAATAACAAGTTTATCCAGACCTTTTCTCAATTGTTTCAGCCTTACGAAACCGGCGCTGTATTCTACGGTGCTCTAAGTGATTCCAAAGTTGATCTTAAACTATACACACTAAGAACGTAAAGCTTAATCTCTCGGGTGCAAAAGTCGCTTGTACTCATTGGCTTTGGTCTAGAAATGTTCTTTTGTAAAGTTTTACCATTTTAATGAGTGAGACCGAGTCGTTAAAATGTTTTGAGTGCGGTCTGGTTGATAATGTGTATCACTTATTGATGGGTTGCATAAGAACTCGAGCTAGGAGGGATGCGCTAAGTAGAGTTTGGGAAGTTAATCTCTTAAAATGTTCGATATTTCAATTTTCAAGCTATATTTTCAGAGTCCTGTCTAAGACTTAAAAACAGTTTATTGAATCAGGCATTATTTTGCGGAGGTCCATATCAAGGATGATACGCAAAATCGTGAAGAATTCCACGTTTTTAGTGTAGTGTGTTGGTGGTGATAGATGGGTTTGTGTGATTTGTGTGTGTTCTTACAGTGTGGAGGTGGAGGAACCTGCAGGAACACGCATATATATCTTGCATAAGCGTAGCTATCTTAAGGTCGCGGGTGCATTTGTTTACTTTTCGCTGTTATGTAAATCGTTATGATTTCAAGTACCATTTAATGTGACTATTAAAACTAAAATAATAATAATAATCCCAGCCTATATACGTCCCACTGCTGGGCACAGGCCTCCTCTCAGAATGAGAGGGCTTGGGCAGTAGTTCCCACGCGGGCCCAGTGCGGATTGGGAACTTCACACACACCATTGAATTGCTTCGCAGGTTTGTGCAGGTTTCCTCACGATGTTTTCCTTCACCGTAAAGCTCGTGGTAAATTTCAAATGTAATTTCGCACATGAATTCCGAAAAACTCAGAGGTGCGAGCCGGGGTTTGAACCCACGATCCTCTGCTTGAGAGGCCATAGGTCAAACCACTCGGCCACCGCGGCGTCTATTAAAACTATTCGTTTGTAATGCAATTAAGTAGTAGTTAGGTTGTTAATCGTTTATTATGTTCCTAGAGAATATTTAGTTTGTTGTTATGTATTTCTTTTATATGAATAATTAGAATTTACTTTAGACCGTATACTAAAAACTAACCTAACCAAAAAAAGTTGGAAAACCCCGACTTTGTTACAATATCTCAAAAACAGCTGAACCGATTTTGATGAAACATGTCTAAGAACCATCGCTACAAACCGGCTTTCAAATAAAAAAACTGCATTCAAATCGGCCCACCAGCTTAAGAGCTACGATGCCACAGACAGACACACATAGCGGTCAAACTTATAACACCCCTCTTTTTGCGTCGGTGGGTAAAAAATGAAATTAGTACAATTGTTGTTCTGCATCCCTTTGTGATAACTTATTATGGCAGTTACTCTTCCATATCACACACCTCTGCCGAATAAGGCTCGACCTCATGGTCGTATTGTGGCAATTAAATTTAATAGTGGGATTGTGAGTGTGTTTTATTGGTTATCGGGGGTCTCTTTATGGCCATGACAGTTGTTTTTCTGTGATACGCACGTGATGGGAATTTAAGCTTATTGTGGATGTATTTTGTGTCATTTTAAATGGTCTAGACATCTCAAATTTCCAATATAGATACCCATATAATGGTCAAACTTTTGATAACTGGACATTTTCACTTTAAATGGATTAGGTAAATACTTTGATGAAGAATAAAATAGAATAGAATAGAATAAAAATTACTCCGTTTTTCCATACAATTTTTTTCACAAAACTGCACAAAGAAATCAGAGACACTTTGTCCAAATCAACAGTGCCAGAATAGCACGTAAGAAGAACCCAGTTACCCAATTCTGAGAAAAAAATATAACTAATTTGAAGTGAATTTTGTGGACTAATCTCATATTGTTCATGTTGGATTTATTTGTTGCTATCATTAATAAGCAAGTGGCAAATAGCGAGTGGCAATTGGCTAGTGGCAATGGGCGGGCCACATCACTCGAAGGATAAATAATCGTTGGGGGAGAAAAGTCCTCGAGTGGCGACCACGAACCGGAAGACGAAGCGTTGGCAGGCCTCCCACCAGGTGGACTGACGACATCGTGAGAGTTACGGGCGGGAAGCAAGTGGCGAGTTGTCGTTCATTGTGGCGTTGTAAGGGGGAGTCCTTTGTTCAGCAGTGGACGTCTTCCGGCTGATGATGATGATGATGATGATGATATTTTTTTTTTACCTCAGCACCTCAAACATTAAAAGAAGTGCTAAGTTCAAATTACAATGCATGTTATGAGTATTAAATTTGTAATTTATTGAATCAGGCGCTACTTTGCGGAGGTCCATATCAATGAACTAAAAGAATTGAGGTCGCGGGTGAGCAAGAAAATTCTTTTAGTTTATGAAATTTGTATTGTACAGTCGAGTTCATAAACTTGTGAGCAAAAATTTCATCAAAAATATCTGACCACGACTCTATTGTTAACGGCGTAGAAGCGTGTTCAGATATTTTCGATCAAATTTTTGCTCACAAGTTTATGAACTCGACTGTACCTACTGGACACTTTTTCGTTCCGAATTCAAAACCTCGCTACTTACCGCTTTTCAACAATGTTTGGAATTCTTAACTTTCTGGTGACTTTTTAAAGATGTAATCGCGACTATACATATATTTTTGAGTAAGGGTTTTAAATGTGATTATTATATTTGTTTCTTAATAATTGGATTATATTTAAAAAATATGTTTGTTTTTAAACAGGTAGTCATATGTGGTTTTATTCTTATGTTACATTAAATTATATGTTCTCGCTGCTGAGGTGAAAAATTGTATGTGTCACACGAGAACAAAGATTTTTTGCATCTCGTGTGTTTGAATCCCTTGCTGCTCTCAGGATTCTAACCTAGAATCACTCGCTTACGCTCATGATTCAATTATAGACTCCTTCACTTACTCAGGCTTCAAAATCAACACTTGCAACAAAAAACAACTTTGCTCTCTTGTTGCACACATAACTATTATTTATGTCAAATAAAGACCAGTCTTCGATAAATCATTTACTAAAACCTAAATAAATCCTCGGTGTGACAGGAGGAGCAAGTTGTCGGCTTAGTGACAGGATCGCGTCTTACTCCACTAAGGGATATCCCCTCCCCTTGTAATACAGGGGTTAATAAATTATCGGCGGAGACAAATGCTGCTAGAGCTTGTGAGAATACAGCCGTGAATTTTGTTGAGTGAGCTCGGGGTTAATATATCAGTCTTGGTTCTGATTTAGTTTATAAAGAAGGGTTTGTTAAATTTTATGATTTGAAAATGAACTCGTATGGAGTATGAAATGCGTTGTCTAAGATGGTGTTGGTGATAGTTGGGTCAGTTTAAACAGACCAAATATGGCCGCCCATGGACACTTGGACACCCATAATATAAGCTTATGGATGCGTTGCCGGCCCTTTGAGAAATGAGTAGGTAGGCTTGTTTAATCACTTTTGTACAGACAAGGAATAAGGCGGGCTTTGTTAAACTCCAAACTTGACTTTGAAAGCGCAAAATAAATCTTCACACATTTCTAAACATAGATATGAGCATCATACTCAACTAACACTCCTCCAATCTTGCATATCACCGATACTCCCAAACACTTACACCCGCATGGCTTGTACGACATCCCCCCTCTTTTATCGAAGCTCATTTGCGCATCGGGCGTTAACACACTCGCGCGATTCATTCGATCGCTCTCGTTCACTCAGTACATCAATCATTCAATCATTCACTTACGGAACGCTTTGCGGGGGAGAAAATTGTGGTATGTGGCAATTTTTGTCGGAAAGCTCTGGGTATTTATAATAAGGTGCATAAATAGGGCAGTTTTGGTATTGTATATATCTACAAGGTGTTAATTAATTAACTGAAAACCTCAGACACAGCAATTTTTTTTTCGTTTTGAGTTCATTGCATTTATTTTCGAGTACCTTCATTATTTCAAAAAATATCCGTGTGTTTTGCTTACTCAGTAATTGTCTAACTCTACAGTCTTAATTAGTACGAGTACGTATTGTCAGTTGCGTTCTGCTGTTTTTAGGAAAATTCAACTGATGAAAAACGGCCAGTATAAAATTATCAAAATAGAATGTCACCTTGCTAAACATTTAATCGGTGAATGCCTCATTAGTAATACTGGGCATTGCTACACATATCTAGTGTTTTTAGGGTTCCGCACCCAAAGGGTACCAACGGAACCCTATTACTGAGACTCCGGTGTCTCTCTGTCTGTCCGTCCGTACGTTGTGGGCTCTATCTCTTGAGTTGTAATAGTTAGACACTTGAAATTTTAACAGATTATGTATTACTGTGGCCGCTATAACAACAAACTAAAATAGAAAAATAGAATTAATATAAGCGCTATACAATTTAAACGTGTTTGTGATGTAATGCCAGCCGATTTTTTGCTCTTGTCATTCAAAAATCATTCTCATTGTAACAGGTAGACGAAATGATCAGAAGCTTACGTGAGTTGCCCTGTATTAATCACGGTAACAGGTAGACGCTTTAAATATTCACAGAATCTTAAGTTGTATAATTTAAAAATAAATATTTAATTTAAAGTAAAATAAATATTCAGGGGGGCTCCCATACAACTAACTTAATTTTATTGCCGTTTTTTGCTAATGTTTAATGTTGTACGGAACCCTTCGTGCGCGAGTACGAATCGAACTTGGCCGGTTTTTGGACTACCCACGTTTATCCTTTTTTTTAATTTTCTTTTACAAGTTCATGCTAAAACTGGAGCACTGAACTTACTGCAGCAATAGTACCGAACATTCTCTCAACACGCGTCACTTCGTCTTCCTAAACACTTGTGTTAATCATATACGACTCCTTGGACAGGAAAGTTGTTAAGCTACTCTTAATGCCTGTACATTACGTCATGATCTCAAGTAATCCTTTATTACAATTATCTCTTCATGACTTCCCATCAACGACCCACTTCCATTAAAACTCGAGACGAATGGAATGAGTGAATGAAATCACGAATTCAACCCATTCACTCCATCGCAATAACCGGAGCATTAAACTTTGGCCATCCCTCTTCTGAACTGATTAACTTTAGTATTGCGTCTCTGTCTAACCGGGCAGGTGGGAAAGAGTACGATAATCGTGTTATTTCAAGTTGAAGCGGTACTGTTATGGACGACTTACACAAATTTTGTAACGATGGAGTAATTTTAGAATAGGGTTATATTACTGAATAAACAATTACTTTGCTCACCCTCGACCTTACGATAGCTACGTTTCAAAGTCAAAGTCAAAGTCAATGTCAAAATATCTTTATTAAATTTTTTGGCTATAACAAGCACTTCATCATCATCCCAGCCTATATACGTCCCACTGCTGGGCACAGGCCTCCTCTCAGAACAAGAGGGCTTGGGCTATAGTTCCCACGCGGGCCCAGTGCGGATTGGGAACTTCACACGCACCATTGAATTGCTTCGCAGGATTGTGCAGGTTTCCTCACGATGTTTTCCTTCACCGCAAAGCTCGTGGTAAATTTCAAATGTAATTCCGCACATGAATTTGGAAAAACTCAGAGGTGCGAGCCGGGGTTTGAACCCACGACCCTCTGCTTGAGAGGCGATAGGTCAAACCACTAGGCCACCACGGCTTACTAGGCGACCACGGCTAACAAGCACTTATGAATGTCAAAAAAAATCTACTACCGGTTCCGAAAAACCAAGTCAAGAAACTCAACGAGAAACGTATTTTTTTGCTAATTTCTAATGTTGTATAGATAATGGCACGGAACCCTTGGTGCGCGAGTCCGACTCGCACTTGGCCGCTTTTTTGATTAATAAATTAAAATCTGTTCTTTAACTATATGAAAAAGATAGTATAATAGTTGAAAAGTACTTAACTCTAAGTCAATTCGAACTCTAACAACAAAGCGAGCGCAAACAAATTCAAATAATAACTTTATTTTTGCTTTAAATCGCTGTTGTGTGACAAAGTATTAATTGTAAGGTTGTCCGGAAGAGATCACTCTTAAGCGATGAGGCCGCCTATTACTTACCTTGTAATTTTCTCTCTGTGGTCTGTTTTCTGTATCGCTTACTATTTTTGGTGTACAATAAAGAGGGGTAAGTAATATAATATATATTATTCATTACGTATAACTTAACTTTCTATTTTTTTTAATCATAACATACTTTTGCTATAATGCTCATAATACATAATGATAAAATATATAATTTCATTATGTATAATGAGCTATGGACATAAATACATTGAGTATAACGATCAAGTTATAACTATAATATTCGAAACATATAACATTCATTTTCTGTCTGCCTAGCAAGTCAAGTGCGGGTAGTTCGAAGGACTCGCGCTGCTAGGCAGACTTACCACCCCACACTTCAGTCTACTCGTGACCAAGGCCACTGTAATGTTGCCGAAACATCGAGGTAAATATTACTCGTGTGTGTTAGCGTGGTAAGTCCCGTTGGTGGTATTTTGACTATGTGTGAAAATCACGAAAGTTTAAAACGTTATATGTTATTGTATTTATTGTAAACAAGTATGTTTTTATGCAAATAAATAAATGTTCATGATGATTTATGATTTATGAAATGTCGCAGTCTACGGCGGCTCTAAGAGTCCGGAAACATGACGTCACATCGTAATGAGCTTGTCAAAATGTGGATTACGCTGGAAAAGTTTGAGGCCAACTGACCGGAGTGTTACGGACTGAAATTACTGTTTTAGGATGGTCTCATCTACATATAGGGCGCGCGCCAGTGTATGGCGTAGTTAACTATATTTGAATTATTGGAGTAGACACATTTAAAATATTAAGAACAGTTCTATCAGACCACATTTAATTTTCATTAAATTTTTATGGAATAATCGAGAAAAACTAACAAAAATGCAACGTTGCCAGATTTATTTATATAAGTAATAATCTAACCTACTAAAAGTTGAAAAACATTGTTCTCATTTCGAAGTTCAATATCTCACAAATAGCTGTACTGAAATATACACCAATTGACATAGGAATCGCTTAATTTGTTTGAGAGCTACGATGCACAGACAGACAGACAGACAGACAGATAGACACAACCGTCATCAAACTAATAATCCTTTTTTTCTCTTGGTCACACTATGACTTGAGAACGACTTTACGAATTTAAATCATTTTAACCCCCGACGCAAAAAGAGGGGTGTTATAAGTTTGACCACTATGTGTGTCTTGTCTGTGTGTCTGTCTGTGGCACCGTAGCTCTTAAACGGGTGAACCGATTTGAATGCGGTTTTTTTTATTTAAAAGCAGGTTTTCCAGCGTTGGATCTTAGACATGTTTTATAAAATCGGTTCAGCCGTTTCAAGATCATCAGCTCTTTTGTTCGCGGCGGTAGGAATCTTAGACGCATAATGGGTATTTACTTTACTTTCAAACATATTTGGGACCTAAAATTTGAAACACCCATGTATGCTATATTGCAAGATTATGGAATTCTCGGCCTGATGCTGCAGCCTGGATATCCAGAATACCAGATACTCTTGATAAAACCATAGCAGATATATCGTGTTTGGATTCGTATGATCAGTATTTGATTCTACATACAATGCAATGGTGGCAACAGCATGAGCTGATGCTGCAGCCAGGATATCCAGCACACTAGTACACTTTATAAAAAATAATATACCAGTTTAAAAAACATGAAATAAAAAAACTTAAATAAATAATACAAGGTATACCGTTTATTTTTCATAAATATTGTAGGTCATATTTTTATATTTCCTATTATTATTATTCATACCAGTTTATGTTTTTAATGAATAATTGTAAAATTCAGAAATAATACATGTCATACATTAAAACATTAGAAAGTTAGAACTGTGACTCCTTTTAAAAAGGACCAGCTGACTAAAAAGCAGGTTAGGTTAGGTTAGGACTGCGACCCTTACAAAAAAACAGTTGCCAGAAAAGTAGGTTAGGTTAGGTTAAAACTGTCACCCCTTACAAAAAATACCAGCTGATAGAAAAGTAGGTTAGGTTAGAACTGCGACCCCTTACAAAAAACAGCTGCCAGAAATGTAGGTTAGGTTAGAACTGTGACCCGTTACAAAAAGTATCAGCTGACATAAATGCGTTATGTCAAATAATAATATTCCTTTTAAATTTCAACCTTTCAATACACTTACTACATTAAGGGGCTGTTTCACCATCCATTGATTAGGGTTAACTGGCGGTTAGGTGTGATGGCGTCTCTATTTGTTTTGTTCAAATAGACGGAGACGGCATCACATTTAACCGTCGGTTAACGCTAATCAAAGGATGGTGAAACAGCCCTAAACGTTATGACCAATAACGGTATGAAATTCAATAGGTAGTTATGACTAATGAAAGGGGGTGAAAGAAAATTATGACTATTGAAATTATGACCAAAGATAATATGACGAGCAACGATTATGACAAGATCGATGATAGATGGGTGTGTTGATGCGTGTGCGTTTTTACAGCGTTAAGGTGGAGGACCTGCATGAACATATTTGTTGTATAGACTTACTATCGTAAGGTTGCGGGAATATTTTTTATACAAATACCTGCTACGGCCGGGGATTGAACCCGGGTCCTCAAGCCTCGTAGTCAAATAAATTTTTCTAAGTCGGTTAGTTTAGGTTACTCGTATAGACCTCTAGGCTGGCAATGCACCTGCAATTCAGCAATTTCTATTTTTGCACTTTTGCAGGTGGTAGGACCTTGTGCAAGGTCAGCCCGGATTGCTACCACCATCTTGCTCGCTAATCCTGCCGTGAAGCAGCAGTGCTTGCACTGTTGTGTTTCGGCGTGGAGAGTAAGACAGCCGGTGAAATTACTGGCACTTGAGGTATCCCATCTTAGGCCTCTAGGTTGGCAACGCATCTGCAATACCACTGGTGTTGCAGGTGTCTATGGGCGGTGGTGATCTCTTAACATCAGGAGACCCACTTGCTCGTTTGCTATCCAGTCGAATAAAAAAAACTGCATTTAAGCTTCAAAAGTTAAAACTATTTTTAAATTCGTTTCCAATAACTCAGAAAAACTCGTTAAAATATATCGAAATCTTATTAAACGGCTCCCAACGGGAGTTCATATCTCCCCCTTTTAACCCCCACAGTTTAATGAGCGGCAACTTTAATACTTTTCACTTATTTCAACTTTGCCCCGTGGAATGTAAAGTGGTGGTTGAAGAGCTTTAGCCGAACGATAAAGTTTGTATTTCGGTTTTAAATTTTGGTGTTTAATTGATGTACAAAATTGTTTTGTTTTTTTTCTTGCTTTTTCTGTGTACTGTAAAAAAAATGAAGATCGTTCGTTAGCAACGAACGTCTATAGCTTTACTAGCAACGGAACCTTATTACTGAGACTCCGCTGTCTGTCTGTCAGTCCGTCCGTCTGTCACAGGGCTCTATCTCTTGAGTCGTAATAGTTAGACACTTGATTTTTTTACAGATTATGTATTACTGTGGCCGCTATAACATCCATCCATCCCAGCCTATATACGTCCCACTGCTGGGCACAGGCCTCCTCTCAGAACAAGAGAGTTTAGGCCATAGTTCCCACGCGAGCCCAGTGCGGATTGGGAACTTCACACGCACTATTGAATCGCTTCGCAGGATAGTGCAGGTATTCCTCACGATGTTTTCCTTCACCGCAAAGCTCGTGGTTAATTTGAAATGTAATTCCGCACATGAATTTCAAAAACTCAGAGGTGCGCGCCGGGGTTTGAACCCACGCACGACCCTCTGAGAGGCGATAGGTCAAACCACTAGTTTAAAATAACAACACCACCGCTATAACAACAAGTACTAAAAACAGAATAACATAAATATTTAAGGGGGGCTCCCATACAACAAACGTGATTGTTTTGTCGTTTTTAGGGTTCCGTAGCCAAAATGGCAAAAAAGGAACCCTTATAGTTACGCCATGTCTGTCTATCTCTCTGTTTGTCCATCCGTCCGCGGCTTTGCTCAGGGACTATCAATGATAGAAAGCTGTAATTTTGCACGAATATATGGAAACTATGCCGACAAAATAGTATTAATAGAAATTAAACTAAAAATATAAAAACTTAAAATCCATAAGCTTAACAATATACATACAGCCTTAAATATAGCAAGGGGATGTATAAAGTCCCTGAGTTAATAATAAAATTAGTTTACTTACTGCCTGTCTAATCACTAAATAATAAGTCTATAAAAATTGTATAAATTTTAACTATGTTCCAATAGTAATAAAACTTAATTAATTCATTTTGATACAAAATAACAAAAAGTAGAAGTTCTAAATAGCTTATAATTTATTGAATCAGGCGTTACTTTGCGGAGGTCCATATCAATGAACTAAAAGAATTTCCTTGCTCACCCGCGACCTTACGATAGCTAAGCTTATGCAAAATATGCGTGTTCATGCAGTTAACACACACAACACAACACACACAGATAAAAGCTGTCTAACAGCTGGTAGCATGGTGTACGGTTGTGTCACTCTGAAGATGAGCTCTGGTTGAGTTCGAAACGCGTCAGTGTAGTGTGGTGATGGTGATAGATGGGTTTGTGTGATTTGTGTGGGTTTGTTTGTAAAGTATGGAGGTGGAGGAACTGCATGAACACGCATATTTTGCATAAGCTTATCGTTTTTATCGTAAGGTCGCGGGTGAGCAAGGAAATTATTTTAGTTCATTTTCTAAATAGCTGCTAAATGATAATGGACAGATGACTTAGTTAAAGCTGCAGTTCGCTTCCAACCGAAGCCACTGGAGGTCTGTTCGGGCCTATGGCCAACAGTGGATATCATACGGCTGTTATGATGATGATTTTGGTTTACTAGTGTTTACCCGTGGCTTCGAACACGTAAATCATTGGATCCAGCAGCTGAATTGAAATTTCGGGATTTTTATAAATTCCCGTGGGAATTCCCTAAAATTAAGTCGTGTTTTTCATTGACGTTACATTAAAAACAATAATGTCAAATTTCATGACTCTAAGCCTAGCGGTTGTTGTTTCGAGATTTTATCCCTATCCCGTGGGGATATCGGGATAAAAAGTAGCCTATGTTTTATTCCAGATGTCCAGCTATCTACATACCAAATTTCATCTAAATCCGTCCAGCCGTTTCAACGTGAAGGAGTAACAAACGTACTCAGTCACAAACTTTTGCATTTATAATTCGCATTCGCATTATTAGTGTTTTTTTTCTTTTGTACGATAATGAGTTTACATACACACATACATAATAAAAAAGATACCTTCCGAATTCGACAGCAATGAACAAACCAAATGACCTGTGTAATTAAACACGCTGTCTAGACACCCAGTAAATATTTTATTGATGTGTTAGTTAAAAATCGTCTACCGATTAATGAGGGTCTCTGTCATGGTAGTTAGCTCTATAAGCCAATCACAAGCCAGACTGTAGCGTCAACCAAACCTCTCAATACTAACGCCATCTATATTTTTTTTTGCTCATCAAGTAATCCTCATTAAATTTGTCACTTTAAACCAGCGTTTCTTAACCTTTTTCAGTCCGCGGACCCCTAGACAATCAAGCATGATTTCAAGGACCCCCTTAATAAAAAACAGGAATAAATTTAGATCAATTTTTAATAATTCAAATGTCTATAGATAAGACGGCGGATCCCCATATACATACTCGTGGACCCCTCAGGGGTCCGCGGACCACAGGTTAAGAAACGCTGCTTTAAACATAAAGCGAAAAATAAAGATTTAAATTAGTTTCAACAATCAATATCTCAAAAACGGCTAAGCCGATTATGATGAAACATGTCTAAGAACCACCGCTAGAATACCTAATTTTAATTTAAAAATACCGCATTCAAATCGGTCAACCCGTTTATGAGCTACGGTGCCACAGACAGACAGACAGACACACAGACATACAGAGACACATAGCGGTCAAACTTATAACACCCCTCTTTTTGCGTGGGGGTTTAAAAAAACAATAATAAGCTCTCATGAGACATTTGAAAAAATTATAAGTACCAAAAAAAAATACAAAAACATTTCGCGCGGTCACCCATCCACAACCGGTCCAGGCCCAGCCTCGCTTAACTTCCACTATCGATCGCCCATCCGTCTCCCAAACTAACACGTCATAGCACCGAATTTATGCCCTTACATACGTCACGATCAATTCTTCCAGCGTTGCGGCGATAAATATCAACGAACCGACAATTTATTGGGACTCAGATGTGAAAACAAACGTGCTTAACCATTTTTCAGGTCATGTGACAAGTCCTTAATGCGGGGATGAGATGCGATTCGATTTCGGCTTGTTTTATTTTGGTAACTGTAAAACTATCACGGCATAAAAATAACCTTTCAAATTATTTATTTATTTAACTAAACCTAACACCTACACACTATAATTGAACGAAATACAGTAATATTATGCACAAAAAAAAAAAGTACTTTCTTTGTAGAAGATGTTCGGCAGAAAGCTATATTCTATCACACATAAGGCAATAGGTAAGTTTCAAATTCAAATAAAAAATTCGAACTATTTATTGAGTAAATAGGCCGCAATGGGTACTTTTATTACACGTCATTTTTTAAATGACCAGCGCTTTCGGAAAGACCATCATTGCCAAGAAGAATGCGCCGCAAGAAACTTGGCAGAAAGTCATTTTTTCAAAATAAATAATTACAAAAAAAAATACTTAAAAAACTACAGTATACAATTAAAGAAAAAAATACAAAAAAGTTATAATAACACAGGGATGTATGGCCTAGTTACTAAACTAAACACTAACAGCCTTATTCATAAAAAGTTAGAGCCTCCTTGAAGGCTCCTTGAAGGCCCGATGCTAAAAAACATGATTCATAAACGTCTGTTAGCGCTAATCAGTCGATCAAGGCTCTGCTAAAGTTAGAGGACCGTAGACCCTCCTTTATCTCCCTGCTAAGTCACAAAATGGCCGCCACAAGTTTGAACAGCTGACTTTGACAAGAGCAAAAAACCATACCGAAGATATTTTTAGTGAAGGGAGGGTTACGCAAAGATTGAAAAAAAAAACAGGAAAATTTGTATTAAAAAAAATCCTCTAAATTAGGTATTTATTACTGCTACTTTACTAATAATAAATAAATAAAAAATTACGATGATTAACATAATTTTACGGCTTTTTGTACTTAGGTACAACATAAACATGCGGATCGGAAATGGCGGGAAAACAAACAGCTCGCTTTTATTTTCCTGCCCACTGCTGTCATTTTTTTTTTTTCGATGAGGCCATTTTTTGTCTTTGATTTGTCAAGATGGCCAACATAACGCGTCTAATCCGTCTATCAGCATCTCAACAACTAGCAGACTGCTAGCAAGCGGGTATGAATGATACTTCTTGACAACCGTCTAATAAGCTAATCAGTCTGCTAAGTAACAGACCGATCAAACCTCAATTAAGGTTTTTATATGAATAAGGCTATAACTATATATACGTTCAGTGGAAGTGTACAATGCTTCCACCGTCATAAATTAAAAAATAAATAAAAATAATTTGATTCTGTTTCATTTACCAATCCTCGCTTAGCATAGCTCTGGTGGAAACTGGTGAGCGGGGCGAGGTTTTTGTATAGATATACAAAACAAGTGATGGATGTGTGCGAGGACTTTGTTGCTAAGGATGTGTTGCCTCATCCAATTAGTACGCGTCACTTAATAGATGACCAGGTACAAACTATTTAGTATTTTTTATCAAAGTATTTGATCGAGCATTTTGCAAATTAAAACAGAAGCTGCCTCGGGCTCGCTTTTATCAGAGACGATGCATGGCCACTTTTTGTCAGCCAAGTTACGAGTACAGGCGATTATAAAGCAAAATATATCGATAGAATTGCATAAAATCTCCACTCCTCTTTCAGTGGACAGGAAGTTCCTAACTAGCTTTTAAATTCATAAAAAACTAGAAAACGGAGCGAGAAAGAGGAATGGAGAAGCGGAGCGGAGAATAGAGCACGAGCGGAGAAGCGGAGATGCAATACTTCCTTAGTCCTCTCCGCTATTTAGTTCCGCCCCTATTAAGAGAAACAGTCTGCAAGTCAAGTCCACTCCGTAATACCCCCTCGCTCTGCTCCGCTGCTCAGGTCCAGTCCAGTGGACGAGCAGTCTAATGTCGTACAGATCACGAGACAAACAATCGGTTTTCTTTTTCTTTCTCAATTGAATCTTCATTAAAACGAAGAAAACCGACGAGTCTCCTGTGACATTAACATTCTGTTGTACAGTCACGAGCACCAAAATCTGACACAATAGTGTGCGTAATATCATTATCATAATCATATCAGCCGTAAGACATCCACTGTTGATCATAAGCCTCCCCTCATAGACCTCCAGTCATAATATCCAGTCAATAAAAAACAAAAGAAGTACAGAAATACTAACATCTATAAACCTCTGCAAAACTGCATAGCAGTTTGTTGGCAGAAAGTGTAAGTAGAACTCTCATCCACTATTTTAAATTTTTATCATTATTCTATTCTAACCCGGTGCCGGCTGCGCAGGCGCGGCGCACCGCGGTCCATGGTTATTTATTGCAGTTGCTTTAGTTGGAAGCGGTTTTCATCCACCATGAACCCGCGACTTTAACCAGATCATCCATCCATCTTGTTGGTGATAAATATCTAATACGATTCTATTTCTAGGACCAAATCTTTCAAAATATTTTTGAACGCTTCGCTGTGGCATATATTAATACAGATGACTGTATACCGCTTGTAACTCCAAGCTTGTACCGGCCGCCACAACAAACACAAGTACAGTTCGGTAGAAGCTATCACACATATGGTAATGCCTCTGAATACACGCCCCACTGACTGATAGAACTGGCCTATTTACAAAGTACCAATATTGCTGTCTGAACACAAGATACAATAATACGAGTCACATCATCATCATCATCAGCCTACAGCAGTCCACTGCCTATGCATCTTCCATGGCGCACCACAACGCTCTGTCTTCAGCCTCTCGCATCCATCCGCCGCCAGCGACCCTCTTAAAATCGTCGGTCCAGCGTGCCTCAGGACACCCTACACTACGTTTTTCCCGTCCGTGTCTCCATTCCAGGACTCTTGCTACTACCGTTCATCGGCTTGCGCCCTGCCGACAGACGTGGCCAGCCCAACACTACTTCAATGGGTACATTCTTATTATCTCGTTGAAGTGGCAATGGGCTTGGCAATAGCACGAAGAACTGATGGCCGCTAGGGCTGAAAAGTTGTCGAATAGAAACCGGGGATCGGCAAGCGCAGCGTAGGTTGCCCACCAACTAGATAGACTTGAGACTAATGGATGCGGGCCGCTTCCAACGTGTGGGTTGGGACTTCACACACACCATTGATTGAGGACTAAAAGACGGACAAAATATCGCTAGATGGCGTTAGTATCGTGAGGTTTTTTTTTGACAATACGGTTTTTCTTACAATTGGCTAATGAGCCAATTTCAAGCAGTTTGTCCAGGTTGTCTTACGAGGTTTTCCTCGCCGTAAAGCTCGTGGTAATTTCAAAGTGTTTGCGCACATGAATTCTGAAAACTCAGAGGTGCGGACCGGGATTCGAACCCATGATCTTCTGCTTGAGGACCATGGGTTAAATCATTAGGCCACCACGGCTTTTTATAATGAACAAACTCGCTCACACTAACCGCTGCTCTTACAGCCACCCTTTAAATTCCAGCAGCAAACTTACGAGTTAACTTAAAGTCACGTTCATTAGCAAGTATTGACAAACTAATATCACAATGAACTTTACTATATTGTGCTTTGTGCGCTCGCTTTGTAAGTCAGAAATAGTTTATTATAGAGAGTTGGTGCGAGCTCAAATAGTTGATTGAATCAAGTCTTATTACTTGTAGGTTCGTTATAAAACTTATATCAATTTGCTTCTGATCTTTTAAAAAAATGGAAGAATGCCTTAAAAAACCATTAAATTTAAACTAAAAAGGAAAAAACAAGTCAAGTAATAAAGAACTTAAGGGGCTCCCATGGCCCAATGACCTTCGATCTGAATTCCTTAAGTTTCTAATGTTTTTTGTAGCTTATTATGTTAACAACAACGGGCTTTAAGCACTATAGTATCCCATATTTACTTCAAAGTTCATTGTCTTTGAGATATTTGGCATCAAAGGTTGAACAATTATAGGCCAAAAATTGGTTTTCTGGCCATAACTTTTGTGTTATTTAGTGTCAATGAAAAGCCTCGACCCAGTATTTAGAGACGTCTAAGACGAACCCATATATGTAGATTTCGTATATGTTAGATCTTTCACGTCAATAGAGATACGAAATAAGTGTTTTTTATCAGATAATGTTTAAAAAAATCGTAAACAAAATGAAGTATTGAATTTTTTTTTCAAAATCCGGTGGACAAAAAATGGAGATAAAAGATTGGAGAACCGATACCGTTTGACTTATAATTCTATCTGAAGTGCAAAAGTAGGAGATACTGATTCAAACTTATCAAAAATCGATGAAAACCTCATGTAGCCCCTTAAACTTCAACTGTCGCAATTCAAAGCTCTGTTTCCGCCAGAGATGTGCAAGGAATGTGTTTTTCATGAACCAATAGAAACGCGTAATTTATCTCGTCTCGCTCGCTCAGCTGTTTCCACCAAGATATGCTGTGCAAGGATAGGTAAATGAAGCGATTCTATTGGTTCATGACCACACATCCCTCGCAACACATCCTCGTCTCTGATGGGGAATGCAGCCTAAAAATTGTGACCACCTCAAAATTACAAGTCATTTCATAATTTTGCGATCAGTTGACGACAAAACTAAACTAACAATTTATTTACGAGTACATTTACTTACTGAGTTTTATAGGGTTACAGAATTAACTTGTATTTACATTGTCTTCTCTTGTGCATTAAATCATGATCCGAAAAAATACATAAATATTTATCTTTCCAAACTTCTGTACAAACAAGTAACTTTGCCATACAACTAATAAAGGACATTGTCTGGAGCCAGTCACCGAAACAAATATTAACTTAACCATCCCAAAACAATTAGAGACCAGCTTTCCCTACCCCGACTACGTCGCAAGGGTCTACTTGATCTGGACGTCTTGTATCGTAAATATTTGTACAGTCTGGGCTAGCGTGACTTGCCTTTCTCGTTAAGACTTCTCTGTCACACCTGGCTGGTTAAAAAGAGACAGCAATGGCTATAATCGTAGGGTGTTGTGATGGCTGTCCAGGTCAAACCGCAAAAGGTTATAAGTTTGCCCAAATTACAAAGTTTGAGTTCCAAGGCCGCCAGTATCTGTTAATGATCTGAACTTTAGTTGCTGAGGTCCATCTTTACGTTCTTTTGCTGGATACCAATCAAGCAATAAACAGCAAGCAAGCAACCAATCAAGCAAGTGGAAACTTGAGCCTATTGCGGATTGGGAAGTTCACACACCATTATGACAGGTTCGGTCAGGATTTGCCATAGTAATCAGATTTTTAAAT
Source organism: Choristoneura fumiferana (assembly GCF_025370935.1). Classification (NCBI taxonomy): domain Eukaryota; kingdom Metazoa; phylum Arthropoda; class Insecta; order Lepidoptera; family Tortricidae; genus Choristoneura; species Choristoneura fumiferana. Next base: position 12,402,906 of record NC_133490.1, read on the forward strand.
TATATATTTTGAATTAGGAGACTGCGAGTATCTATTCGAAGTCCCATTATCCGACAAAGAACGAAAGTCACCGACGTTGCTTAGAGATTAGTTCTCTGAAGTGGCGCTGGGCTGACCACGTCTGTCGAGAACCGTGAACGGTGGAGTAGACGAGTCCTCGAATGAAGACTACGGACGGGAAAACGTAGTGTAGGGCGTCCTGAGCCACGGTGGACGGACGACCATAATGCTGTCGCTGGCGGCAGATGGATGCGAGGGGCTGAAGATAGAGCGTTGTGGCGCGCCATGGAAGAGGCCTATATCCAGTCAGTTGGACTGCTGTGGGCTAATGATGATGATGATGAGTATCTATTCATCTTAGTCCTTTATTTGTCCAAAAAGAGTAGGGGCGGGCCCGAACCCAAGACGCTTGAAAAATCATAGGTCAAACCACTGTATTATCGCGGCTTTTACTTACTAGCGGTTACCTGCGACTCCGTCCGCGTAGAATTCAATTTACACTATCCCGGGGGAACTTAGCGATTTTCCGGAATTAAAACTATTTTATGTCCTTCCCCGTTACGAAAACTTATGTGTAAGTATACCGGATTTCATCGAAATCGGTTCGGCGGTTTAGACGCGATAGAGTAACAAACAAACAAACAAATACGCAGACTTACAAACTTTCGCATTTATAATATTATTAGGAAGTAGGATTTGTCAAATTCAGTTCTAACAGTTCATAAGCCATCCGATTGATTTTTCAGCTTGTGTAAGTGCGTGCAGGCGCGAATTAGATTTCACTGCACTAGTGTTGCTGTATGTTGGCAGTTGTGCTTGATGTCCTGACCACTGAGTTAGAGCGTATAGATGGAGCCTTTGAATAAATATTCATGTACACATCATCTGTAGGTTTAGACGACCAGATGGCCTAGTGGTTAGAGAACCTGACTACGAAGCTTGAGGTCCCGGGTTCGATTCCCGCCGGGGCAGATGTTTGTATGAAAAATACGAATGTTTGTTCTCGGGTCTTGGGTGTTTAATATGTATTTAAGTATGTATCTATCTATATAATTATATTTATCCGTTGCTTAGTACCCATAACACAAGCTTTGCTAAGCTTACTTTGGGACTAGGTCAATTGGTGTGAATTGTCCCTTGATATTTATTATTTATTTATTTATAATATTGGAGGGTGCGAAGTACTAGGTGGGGGTGGTAGATTCTTTTTGACATTCATAAGTGCTTGTTATAGCCTAAATTGAATAAAGATATTTTGACTTTGACTTTGAATGTAACTATCGCAGCGCTCATAGTGCACCAAAAATGAATTCACAACCTTTTGTCCACCCAAATCATGGTATCACAGTAATTTTTGTATTAAAATTAATACGTTACAGGTTTGTTTCGGTTACAAGATGGAGCGACGACTTGGTTAGATCGCGGGAATCGCGGTGGATGCGGAAAGCACAAAACCGGTCTGAATGGAGAGCCTTGGGGGGAGGTCTATGTCCAGCAGTGGACGTTTTTCGGCTGACATGATGATGATGAGGTTTGATTTTTGTCAAAACGTCAGAGCATCAGAGCCAAAAAAGTTGCGGACGCTAGGTGGCCACATAGGGGAACAGAACAGCCGTCAGGGCTGAAAAGTTCGCGAATGGAGACCGCGGGTTGGAAACGCAGCATAAGACGTCTACCAACGAGATGGACGGATGACTTGGCTAAAGCTGCTGTAGCTATTAAGGTGCATGTCCACCAGAGATGTGCGAGGATCTGTTGCGAGGTATGTGTCTTTCATGAACAGAAACACTTTATTTACTTAGCCTCGCACAGCACAGCTCTGGTGGAAACAGCTGAGCGGAGCGAGGCGAGGTAAATGAAGCATTTCTATTGGTTCATGACAAACATTTTGCAGGTGGTAGGACCTTGTGCAAGGTCCGCCCGGATCGCTACTACCATCTTGCTCGCTAATCCTGCCGTGAAGCAGCAGTGCTTGCACTGTTGTGTTTCGGCGTGGAGAGTAAGACAGCCGGTGAAATTACTGGCACTTGAGGTATCCCATCTTAGGCCTCTAGGTTGGCAACGCATCTGCAATACCCCTGGTGTTGCAGGTGTTTATGGGCGGTGGTGATCTCTTACCATCAGGAGACCCACTGGCTCGTTTTCCATCCAGTCGAATAAAAAAAAAACATATTCATGGCACATCTTGGTTGAAACACAGCCAAGGACGCGGGTGAGCAAAGTAAAAGTTTTTAAGTTCATTGATATGAACCTCCGCTAACAATTTATAAATTATTAATGATATTTACTAAGTAAGTGATTACACAAAGTTTTTCATAGCTTTACTTCCCATCACACTAGACAGCCGGCGGACTCCCATAAGAATAGCGTCATAATATATTTACGCGGCTGCCCCGCACGTACTGCCTACATAAATATCAAATCTCGGCGACTGCCGCTATAAATTATTTAGGTGTGCCCTTCCCATAGCGCATGGGGGGCAGAAGGTGCAAATGGAATTAGAAAAAAAAACCGACTTCCTGAAAAAAAACTTTCAATACTACCTGTATTACAAATGCGTGTGTGTGTGTGTGTGTGTGTGTGTGTATTTGTTCCTCGTACTCATTCATGCTAAAATGATAATGTCGGATTTAACTGGAATAACACATAGGCTATTTTTTATCCTGATATTCACACAGGATCGTGATGAAATCTGGCAATGTTAATGAAATCTATGATGTGAGTTTTGAAAGTTTCATAGGAATTTAGTACTCAACTTAAGACCTAGACATGGGTCACCAGATTTTGAAATTAAATTCACATTCTTAAAATTCTTTATTCCACGTACAATTTGTGCTTTTTAATATGTTATAAAGTAGGTACATTGGCCGTTAATCCAATAAATAAATAGTATTATTTGTTGTGTTTGTGTGTGTTGCTCGCTAATCCTGCCGTGAAGCAGCAGTGCTTGCACTGTTGTGTTTCGGCGTGGAGAGTAAGACAGCCGGTGAAATTACTGGCACCTGAGGTATTCCATCTTAGGCCTCTAGGTTGGCAACGCATCTGCAATACCCCTGGCGTTGCAGATGTTTATGGGCGATGGTAATCTCTTACCATCAGGAGACCCACTTGCTCGTTTGCCATCTAGTCGAATAAAAAAAAAAATAATAATAATAAAGTACACGAGGACTTACGAAGATATAGTTTCAATCTAGGCCGATAGGACTATGTACATTTTTTGCAAAATATTTTTTTGCATTTATATGTTTTAGCACGACTTAGTTCTATTTATTTAAAATATTTGTTTAGTTAACATTTTACTTTTAAACCTTATTTAAATACATTTCTTCACTGTATTGAAAATACAAACTGAAATATAGATGCACAGAAAAACCAGAAAAATAAGACCAGCACTGGGAATCGCACCCAGGTCCTCGGCATTCCGTGCCACGTGCTATACCGCTACACCACTGCTGGACAACGGTACAGACACGAATTCCCCCTATGCACCACATATCTCAGCTTGTTTGTTTAAAAATTAAAAAAAAGTAAAAATAAAAATAAATTAAAGTAAAAATAAAAAAGTAAAAATTTGGAATTGAAATAAACAACAGATTGCCACATTGATTTAGACGACCAGATGGCCTAGTGGTTAGAGAACCTGACTACGAAGCTTGAGGTCCCGGGTTCGATTCCTGTGTCGGGGCAGATATTTGTATGAAAAATACGAATGTTTGTTCTCGGGTCTTGGGTGTTTAATATGTATTTAAGTATGTATCTATATCTATATAATTATATTTATCCGTTGCTTAGTACCCATAACACAAGCTTTGCTAAGCTTACTTTGGGACTAGGTCAATTGGTGTGAATTGTCCCGTGATATTTATTATTTATTAAAGATGAAAACAAAAAAAAGACACCAACTTACATTTCATCACCAAAAAAAAAACAAAAACAAACAGGTATGAATTGAACTATCGGTTGCTATCTATGATTATCTACTACACATATTACCTAACGTACGCCTAACAAACCGGCGCTTGACACTTGTAGTCATAGACGGATTCTCTCTGTGTTGCTAATTTGTAGTCAAATATGAACGAGACAAATATTACACTTGATGCAGCTTGAGTTTTGCACTGCTCTCTAGTCTCTAGTTTAACACGTCAAAAGTATTTCCTACGATCCAAGCTCTTTCATTTCTAGAGGAGACCTAAATCAGTAGACTTTGACGTGTAAAGTTTGAAAAGTTGTAGGTATGATAATTAAAAAGTAAAAAAAAAAATCAGAAAAGTTTGTGTTTTAAAATTAGTTGACAATTTTGATTACTTGTTTGTGTACTTTGAAATTTTTAATTAAGGTTGCAAAAAAATGTGTATCAGCCAGTTACTGAAGTAAATATATTGGTAACTGACATTATGACATTGACTGAGAAAAGCATTTATTTATAGAAAAGATAAAATATAAAAAAATTACGCACTCAGCCCTCCCGAGACAGGACAAATAAAAAGAGTTAATTATACTATTGGGATTTTTTTTGGTGATAGACTAGAGAAAAGTTGTATGAAAAGTGATTTAGGTTGTGCATTATCTGGCAGTCAGTTAATCAGTTACTTTACTTTTTTAAAGGCATGCCTATTATTATATAAATCTTTCATATTTAATTCCTCTGCGGTCCATTCAAACCCAACATTCTATATTTTTTCCCCAGAAGACTCTTCATACAATAACCCACCGCAAATGAAAACAAACCAAGCCACAAAATCCACTTGTGTCTTTACTTCACATCTCCGTCCTTATCCAACTGTACTGGCAAGAAAGGGACATATAGAGACAAAGCGAGTACCAGTCACTTATTCACCGCCAGGATACGATGCCCGTTTCCGAATTGAATCTGTTTCCCTCAGCCCTTCCGGTTCAGTAATGATAGTACTTATAACAACAATACGTAAACAGATTTACAAAATAATAATGACATCATCTCATCATCATTTCCGGCCCGTATTAGACAAGCCGCTTATTAAATAACTGAAAATCTGAAAGAAGTTCGTTCAAAATGGATAGAAGAATCGATTACACTATTACTATTGGTTTCAACATGATCGGATATACCGTTTTTGAGGTATCGCTGAAAATCGTTATCTCTGTGCTTCTCAATAAAAGGACGTAAGTGCTATGAAAATACGCTCTTTTGCCAGTAAACTTATATTATACCAGAACGGCTGGACTGATTTAATTTTTGTAAGAGGTGTCTAGTTTTCGTTTTAGGGCTTCTGCCTAAAAAAAAAAGGAATCCTTCCGATGATCACTTTGCTGTCGATCTGCCCGTCTGTCTGTCAAAGCTGTTGGCCGGTTTTTTGTATTTCAAATAATTCTGGATATTACATTCACTGTCTATTAATCCTGAGCCCGATAGCCGAGGAACCTGAAATTTTGCATAGAAATTTAATTTGTAATGTAGCCAAGGAACGAGAACGGCACAAATAATAATAATAATAACATGTAACTGTAGAACATTATGTTAATATAGTATACTCGTTGCTTAGTTTCCGTAACAATAAGTTTCTGTTAATTACATATTAAAACGAGCTTTTTTGCTGACTGTACACCTTGTTGACTGTTACTTGCATTGTTGTTATCCAACTTACATTATGTAGGCATGCCACAGGTCTATTTGACCCTTGAAAGTGGGTCAAAATAAACTTGCAAGATTTTACGTAACAAAAACAATAGCAAGAAACTGGATAAGCTAATTAAAAGCTTTCAAAAGTAGGGAGTTTTGCAAAGGGACAGAAGCCGCGGGCGCAAGCCAGTGCAATTTTATTTAAGGATAAAAAAACTTTTTCTGCAACCTTCCTTGCGGCTCAAGGACCTAATCTTTATAAAAGAAACACGCAGTATATGAATTGTGTATGATTCCATCTCTGCTAGTTCGCGGAATGAGTTCAAAGTTACGGCATTTGTAACGAAACACCATGTACGGTAGTAAGGGGACGCTACTCCGTCGGTGTTGTTTGTCGGTTTATGATTTAATTTTGTCGGTGTTATTGATTTTGTCGGTGATTGTCGATTTATGCAGGATGTATTAAAATTGCCACAAATAACTTCCGGGACCTTACGGAATTTTGTAAAAATTCGAGCGGGAATTCCCAAAATTCGTAAATTTCTTTCACTGACGTTGCTTAAAAAAACCGGTGCTAAATGTTATATCTCTCATCTTAGCCGTTGATGGAATTTTTCTTATTCCTGTGGAAATTTTGGGTAAAGCAGAGTAATTGGGTGAACTCCAAACTTACAGCTATCTACATACCAAACGTCGTTCAAAATTCTGAGATTCCCAAAAAATACAACGTGAATTTTACTAACGTTGTAAAAAAACCTGCGCCAAATTTCAAATAGAAAGTAATTATTAAATACTAGCTTATGTCCGCGACTTCGTCTGCGCGGACCTAGATTATCGCGCGGTGGCGCCCTCTACCGGAATAAAAGGTATCCTATGTTGATCCTTGGGCCTTCAACTATCCCTATACCAAATTTCATCAAAATCGGTTCAGCGGTAATGCAGTCAACCAAAGACGTAACGTACAGACGTACTTTTTCCAGACTGTAATAATGATAATAATAATAATATATACTATAGTAAGAGTAAAACATTGTTCTGAAATATTTCAAAAGGTTATGGCCTCAGTTTTTCTGCACGCTTCTGTAAAAAAGGTGTTCCATGGGAATTTTTAATTCTAAGTGTAGTCACGCGTTTAACGTAGAGCACTTTGAAAATCGATCAATGTATGAACCTTGTTAAGTTTCTTGCCGGATTCTTCTCAACGGAGTTTTATCTGAACCGGTGGTTAATTTTTTTGACCTTTATTAGTCCTAGCCTTAATTAAATACGAATATTATCTACTAGACTTTAACTTTACCTCCAATTGAGTCGCGGTATAAATATACACATTTTGAATATTACTTGAGCAATCATAAGACATAAATGTGGGTATAAAATTATGAACTTTTCATTTTTTATGTTATGCTCGTAAAAAATCCAATTTTAACATTTAATTTCCTCGTCGCCACATGACGTTTAACATTGTCTGAAACACGTCTACATTTAACCCCAACCCTACATAATTTTTAATATTCCCAAGTATTCACCCTTCGTTCATGCACGTCATCCCTGTCATATTTAACATACCATATTAAATGAAATCCCTGGTTTTTAGTCGGCGACTAAGCGCATCCCTACGAAACAAGCAGGGTTCCGCATAATGCAATATCTCTAAATCCCATGAATACGGTATGACAGCGGAAGCGGGACGTAGCTATGTTGGAAGGGTGCGGCGATAGTACTAGCGGGTAAGAGTGTTTAGCCTTAAATGTCGACATACTTTTAATCGAATATCATACGTTTGATAATAATTTACGTCGATGAAATAAACAGCGATATTTAGTTGTTCTGTCTCATGAATAGTTGATGAAATGTATTTTTAAGCAAATAATAATCCTTGTACTGTTGTTCTAATAATTGTTGTAATATGTAATGACTACTTAACTTACTTGAAATTACTCCAAGAGAAAATATTAGTATTCAATATTCGATATATCGTTTTCAATGAAATGGAAGTCGATAATTAGTTTGTCGGAATTTCAAGGGGCACCCGAGTGATTAATTACCGCGAGAGATCAAAGTGCAACTTTTCTGTTTAAGGCACGGTTTAGGTTTTAGGTATTTATCTGATTAAGATTTTAGAAAAGTGTTTTTTTTGCAAATGAATTTTTTTTGAAGTTGATAATTGTAAAAGCACGCCTTTTTATGCTGGTTGCTCTTATATTTAGAATTGTTTTATTTCAATTTACGTTATACTCGGTGTAAAAAGTTGTATGAGTCACTCGGGAGCAAAATTATTTTTATCTTGAAGAATCCTTCGCAACACTGGATTCAATGTAACAAATACAATTGACAAACTTTGAGATACATTTACAAAACAGAACTTTTCCCTGGATATCTTATCTTAAATACCTTTAAACGAGAAATTCTTGTATATTTATATATCTCGGGAATCTCGGGAACGGCTCCAATGATTTCGATGATATATAGCTAGCTCTCGTTTCTCGCGAAGCTCGGTCGCTCAGTTATTATTATCTAAGGAAGTTGTCTCACCGTGAGGAAACAATTGGCTATCGACTATTTCCTCGCTCAAGAAACGAACAAAATATATAAGATCCTGTGTGAGTAAAAGAGACACATATATTAATAGTTGATCGCTGGCTGTTCACACTACCGGCGAGAACTCGCTCTTACATCTTTTGTCGCAGCGACAAGAGCTATAAAACTAGCTCAGCGATGTTAGATTGACGGCCGCTCCGCTCGAGCGAGTGGAGCGAGTAATCGCCCGTCGCACTCGAACACTCGCTTACAGCTAAGCGACAAAACTACACTCGCTTATCGCTGCTCGCCCACTCGTTTCTAGTTACTCGCTCTACTCGCTTCTCGCTCATCGTCGGCGGTGGGGCAAGTGAAATATTCCGCTTGCATCCGACGCTCGCACTCGGCACACACACTGCCCGCCATAACACTGTGCAGTGATTTGCGGCTACAACCATAAAGTAGTTGTTATGTACAGCCATAAAAAACTGAAGCTTAGCTTGACGTCCGACCCTTCAAACTATCGTGTTATAACAATAAAAACGCATAAAAATTCTTTAAACCAGCGCTGTTAATATTTGATGACGCGTCAACTTTGACGTCGCTAGTTGTTAACATAACTTGAAGTTTCTTTGAACTTTTTTCGACTGGATGGCAAACGAGCAAGTGTGTCTTCTGATGGTAAGGGATCACCACCACACATAGACACCTGCAGCACCAGGGGGATTGCAGATGCGTTGCCAACCTAGAGGCCTAAGATGGGATACCTCAAGTGCCAGTAATTTTTACCGGCTGCTTACTCTCCACGCCGAAACATAATAGTGCAAGCACTGCTGCTTCACGGCAGGATTAGCGAGCAATATGGTGGTAGCAATCCGGGTGGACCTTGCACAAGGTCCTACCACCTGCAAATCTTACTTTAACTTCATGAATTCGAAAGCTTATGAGTAAGCCGGGGTCTGGCCTAGTGGTTGGCCCTATTGCCTCTCAAGCAGATGTTTGTGGCTTCGAACCCGTGCCTTTGAGTTTTTCGGAAATTATGTGCGAAATTACTTTCGAAAACCACGAGCTTTACGATGAACGATTACATTGTGAGACAACCTGCACACACCGGCGAAGATATCTAATGGTATTGTATTGTTGTATTGTGTGTGTAAAGTTCTCGATCCGCACTGGGCCCGCGTGGGAACTACCACCCAAGTTCTTCAAACCGATAAAACTTGGGGATCTTCATACAACGAGCCTATAACGCATCCAAAACCCAGCTTATGTTATGGATGTCCATGGGCGACGGTGATTGCTTGCCATGCCATGACTCTCCTGCTTGTTTTACCCCTAAAATAAAAAGAATAAAGTTAAGATGATGGTGATGACAACTACATTGTAATTACTGTATTTTATGTGAACAGCAAAATTTGTGTTATTATAGTATGGAACAATGAAATAGCGATTACCATATATTAAAGCGGACAGACAGTGACACACGCTGTTGCCGTTAGCCGCTTTTTGTCCACGTTAGTGCTGTTAGTCATGTTTTATTGCTTGTTGTATTGCAATTAGAAGTTGTATTTTTTGTATCTTGTGTGTTTGAATTCCTCGCTGTGCTCAGGATTCTAACCTACAAACGCTACGCTTCTTATTCAATTAATATAAATTAATTTTAATAGTTACTTACGCAAAGAGGAGAGCAGAGTTGCTTTTTCTGCGAGTGTTGATTTTGAATCCCGAGTAAGCGAAGAATGCTAATTGAATAAGGAACGTAGCGTTTTTAGGTTAGAATCCTGAGCGCAGCGAGAAATTCAAACACACAAGATATAAAATATAGAACTTCTACCTCAGCAGCTAATAGATAAAAAAAATACCGCATGCTAAATCTTAAAAATATCATGTTCGCTTTTTTCGGTTGACGTGAAAGTGAAGATAAAATTTATCGAATTCAGCGAGTAGACCCAGCACTGCAGCATTAAAAAATAAATAAAAAGATACCTTCATCTCATGCAGTGAGCAAAATCTGTCTGTGTGAAGTACTGAGGTGGAAAAGATTTTGTTAAATAATTAATAATAATTAATAGCATCGGGGAGAAAGTTTCTCGAGCGGCGATCATGAACCAGAAGACGAAGCTTTGGCCTCCCACTAAATAGGTGGACTGACCACAAGTGGCTAGTTGTCGTTCATTGTGGCGTTCTAAGAGCTGGTTCCCACTTGTCTGTCGGGCCCGGATTCTTAACCCCCGACGCAAAAAGAGGGGTGTTATAAGTTTGACCGCTATGTGTGTCTATCTGTCTGTCTGTGGCACCGTAGCTCTTAAACGGGTGGACCGATTTGAATGCGTTTTTTTATTTGACAGCAGGTTTTCTAGCGATGGTTCTTAGAAATGTTTCATCAAATTTGGTTTAGCCGTTTTTAAGATAAACTTTGAAGTGACAAAGTTGGGGGTTTTCTAACTTTATGGTGGTTAGGTTAGGTTATGATCGGATGCTCCAATGGCAGAACATTTCATATGAAGCTATTCACACTTGCCCGACACGATTTTTTTATAGAAAATACTGACATCCGACACTGAACGGATCCGAAACCCGACAAGTGGGAACGGGCTCTAAGAGGGGGTCTTTGTTCAGCACTGGACGTCTTTCGGCTGATAATGATGATTTTTAACCCCCGACACAAAGAGAGGGGAGTTATAAATTTGACCGCTATGTGTGTCTGCCTGTAGCTCTTAAACAGGAGGACCGATTCGAATGCGGTTTTTTTTATTTGAAAGCAGGATTTTTAGCGATGGTTCTTAGACATGTTTTACCAAAATCGGTTCAGCCGTTGTTGAGATATTGAACTTTGGATAAAGTCGGGGGTCTTCCAACTTTTTGTTTATTTATTTAGTTACTTCATAATAAAAAAATATGATGATACGTAATGTTGAACAGAATCTTGTAATAGACTTGCGAATAACATAACCAGGAAAGTAGGGTATATTCCGTCATTATTTTTATAAATATGCTTGTTGTTCGTAAGGGATGTTTTTTGTTACACGCAGTAAACACAACACGGTAATAACAACACATTTGTTACTAAACTACTCCCATTTGATGCCAAAACAACATGATTAATGTATTCAAGATTATAATAAAATGAGGAATCCTATGAATGGGAATGGGGGTATGGGAAAAAGGAATGAGGAAGCCGTGGTGGCCTAGTGGTTTGACCTGTCGCCTCTCAAACAGAGGGTCGTGGGTTCAAACCCCGGCTCGCACCTCTGAGTTTTTCGAAATTCATGTGCGGAATTACATTTGAAATTTACCACGAGCTTTGCGGTGAAGGAAAACATCGTGAGGAAACCTGCACAAACCTGCGAAGAAATTCAATGGTGCGTGTGAAGTTCCCAATCCGCACTGGGCCCGCGTGGGAACTATGGCCCAAGCCCTCTTGTTCTGAGAGGAGGCCTGTGCCCAGCAGTGGGACGTATATAGGCTGGGATGGAGGAATCCTAAGCATTTTTTGCGTGAGAAAAACGTTATTTTCTATAAATAAAGGCTATAATAATAATTAGGTACTTACCTGAATTCTAATTGAAGCCGTTGTTGTGGTTCGTCGTATTGCCTCTCAAGCAGAGGACCGTGTGTTCACACCTCGGAGCTTTTAACCCCCGACGCAAAAAGAGTGGTGTTATAAGTTTGACCGCTATGTGTGTCTGTCTGTCTGTTTGTAGCACTGCAGCTCTTAAACGGGTGGGCCGATTGGAATGCAGTTGTTTTTATTTGAAACCCGGTTTTCTAGCGATAGTTTTTAGACATGTTTCATCAAAATCGGTTTAGCCGTTTTTGAGATATTAAACTTTAAAGTGACAACTTTTTGTCGGTTATTCGGACTTAAGTTCGAAATAACGTCATTTATACGTCCACTTGCAGGCTTTTTAATCTAGGTTTAAGTGGTCTTAAGTCCTGTCAGATCCATACAAGAACTGTCAGTTTCCTTAAATCGAGATATAAAAAAGCCTACAGGACATGCTTAAAAATTACCATGGATAACGACAGCAAAACTGACTTTTTTAATTTATGACGGTGAAGCATTCTACACTTCCACTGAACATAGATACCTATAGTTAGTGTTTAGTAGTTTTTTCTTTAATTTTATACTGTAGTTTTATTTTTAATTATTTTATTTTGAAATAATGACTTTTCGCCAAATTTCTTGCGGCGCATTCTTCTTGGCAATGATGGTCTTTCCGAAAGCGCTGGTAGTTTAAAAAATGACGTGTAAAAGTGCCCATTGCGGCCTATTTACTGAGTAAATGGTTTGAATTTGAATTAGCGCGTGCGAAGAAATTTAATTTTACGTCCCAGGCCTCTCTTTCTGAGACAAGGCCTGTAGTGGAACTTATATTATGTATAGACCAAAATGACTTCTTCATTTTCCTGAGAAAAGTGGTTTTGGTAAACAGACAGACCGACAAGAAAGTGATCCTATATGGATTCCGTTTTTTCATTGGGAGTCTAACAAATCTGGTAGCAGGTGAACGGTTGTGCTGTTTTGAGGATGAACACTAGTTGTGTCGAAACGGGTCGTGATGTGGTGGTAAATAGTTATTTGTGTCACAAGGGAGCAAAATGGTGTATTTACGGCGAGGGCGTACATTGAATCCAGAATGTAGCGAAGGATTCTAAAGTAGAATCCTAAGCGTAATGAGGGATTCAAGTGTTAGCGCCCAAGATGAAAATAATTTTGCTCCCGAGTGGCTCATACAACTTTTCACATCGAGCATTAAGAAACTTGAAAAAAAAAAAACTAAATATCGTTCAAGAACAACCAGCATAGAAAATAGCGTGGCTTTACAATTATCAACTTCAAAAATTGACATTTGCAATAAAACACTTAGAAAAGCCTTGATCAGAAAAGTTGCACTTTGCTCCTTTTCGACAGGGAGGAAAAGTTACTTTTCTGAAGGAGAGGTGTGAAAAAGTCATTTTAACCCTAAAAAGCACGAAACAACTCATAGATGTGATAGCTCTGAAGCCCTATAAATAAAAGTATATTTATAGCAATTCATTGCAATATTTCACCTGTATATGGAGACATTCTGCTCAATTAGTCTCATAGTACAGAAACCTCAAATATTTTGCGCAAACGAGGTCGCGCGAACACGGAACCGATAAAAGAAAGCCAATAAGAGTAATAGTCCGAGAGCTGGTAGACGTTTTAGCAACGTTACAACTCTTACTTAATTTGTGGTAATTAAAAATAAAAAAATAACGTGATGACGTGAGACGTGGATACAGAATTGAAGCTGTGAACCGATCATTAAATTTCAAAAATCTAGAATACGATTTTTTTTCACGATAGATGTTCTTGCAACAGAATTTGAGGCCTATTGAAGATAGATTAGATAATTAATGGTAAGAGCCAAAATATTACTTTTGGAAATTTTACCAAATTAGTACTAAGTGTTGTGGAGTGTAGGACTTCCATTTGGAATCCTTTGGTATTTTGTTCAGCATGGTGTGTCGTTTGATATGATGTGCGTCACGTTTAAGTTAAGCTTAAACATTGCATTGTATTGTATTGTATTGCAAAGCTCTGTATTATACATAAAAACACATGAAAATAACAGTACACAGGATAATAAGATGTACAAAGGCGAACTTATCCCTTAAAGGGATCCCTTTTCAGTTAATCTTCCAGTTAACCATTGTCAACTATAATTGTTTGTGGAATCCTGTAATTAGCTCCGTGTTGCTATTCCCGACGGGACGACCGGATGGCCTAGTGGTTAGAGAACCTGACTAGGAAGCTTGAGGTCCCGGGTTCGATTCCCGTGTCGGGACAGATATTTGTATGATTTTTTTTTTTGTTTTTTTTTTATTTGATTTGGTTTGATATAATTATTATAATTATCCGTTGATTAGTACCCATAACACAAGCTTTGCTAATCTAACTTTGGGACTAGGTCAATTGGTGTGAATTGTCCCGTGATATTTATTTATTTACTTATTTATTCCCCTACAAAAATTAGAATAGGATAGAATAGTTTATTAAAACAAATTATAAGATTACAAAAATGATCAGCATTATCCCGTAACTACCTAACTAGGCTGAGCCTGTATTTTGGCACTCACTGAGTCAAGTTACAAATCAGACAGATAATTGAATTGTGATGTTAGCTGTTGGTTCTCCTTAAATAAAAATAAAAAAAAAACTTTATTTTTTTTACCAGCTCTCGGCCTATAAATACGTTATCCGAGGGCATTTTATGTAAAGAGGGTTCCAGTAACAAGAAGGCTAGTTAGTCGCGTCACCAATATCGCGGATTTATGAGATTTTCATTAGAGGACGCACGGCCGGGGAGCGAGCGGATTATTCTATGGTAGCTTTTGTAGTAGGATTATTCTTGAAGTGGCAATAGGCGGGCCATATTGTTCGAAGGGACCAGTGAGATACACTTTTGGCCACATCTGCACTTTACATCAGATGAGACAGGGTCAATCACGGTCAGTTATATGTAAAACAAAGGACAGATAATCGTTGGAGAGAAAGTTCTCGAGTGGCGATCACAGTCGTTCAAATTCTTGATTGGTCAAGTTCGACATCGGTCAAATCATTAATTTGTCAAAACAGATACTGTCTTTACTGGTCAATTCGACATTCGTCAATCTTGATTTGTCAACTTAGACATTCGTCAAAAATATTATAGATTGATCAAAAACCTAAAACGGTCAAATACTTTACTTGTTAACCTAAATCTGCCTTACCGGGACTCCAAACTAACTGTTACAAATTTCATCTAAATCGGCTCAGCAGTTTAGACGTGAAGAGGTAACCAACAGACAAACACAACGTTCGCATTTATACTAAGTTGGAAGGGAACCCTCGGCGAGCGAACCTAACTAGCACCTTGTCCGGTTATTACCCGTTTTGTCCGAAAGGGGTTATGTTTTTTAACGTCCATAACGTGCTGTGCAAACACTTAAACAGCATAGCTGCAGTAGTAGCTATTTGTGATGCGGTCGCACGCGGTCCCTGTGGCCGCCTCGTTATGCCCCCCCCCTTCCCCCATTAATACAGAGTTAATTGGACAAAATCCCTTTTTATAAATGTTACAATTATGTTTGGTACTATGTGGCTTTCAAGTTTTTCTGTTTGTCTGTTGAGGCATCGTAATTTAATCATAGGTACACGTACATACATACATACATAAAATCACGCCTCTTTCCCAACGGGTAGGCAGAGACTACATCCTTCCACTTGCTACGATTCTGGCATACAACTCTCGCTTCCTCTACATTCATCTCTTTCATGCATGCACGTCGGTTTAGAATACTCCTAACCAATCTTTCTTCAGAACGTTCCCGATTTGATCATAGGTACATTGTATTAAAAACCGGTTGGTTGTACTGCTTCATATTCCCCATCTTCCTGTATGGCGTTGAGTCGTGGACAATACGGGTTCGAGAGAGGCATCCGGATCTCCACTCACTGTACGAAAACAGTAGCAAAACTACTATTTCACGCCGGTATTCTGAAGGAGTGTGGTACTAACCCCGTCGAGCCGGCCCATTCGTACTGCAGCCAAAAAGTGGTTACAGTGAAGCCCTACCACATAAACCACGTTGTGGCGCACCATTGAAAGGCCAATGTCCAGCAGAGGACTGCTGTAGGCTGATGATGATGGTGATGGTGATGATGATGATGATGGTGTATGATGTGATGACAAACACTTTCTTCCCGACGTATCCTCTCTCTTTGATGAAAAAGCCGCTTTAAACAAAATTGGCAAAAAAATTAACGCCTTTTTAACTTTTAAAAAAAGCTTGCAAAAGCGGGTCGGCAAAAACACTCGTCGAATCGTTCCTTCAATTAATTGTTATTAAATGTTAAACATAGCCGGCAATCTCATTACCAACGAACCTGGGATAAAGTGGGACTACAGGATTAATTGCCATTTTTTGTCTCACAATATCGCCGGGTTCAATTAAAACAAAACGTTTGAA
>NC_133490.1:12419104-12442314 GCF_025370935.1 Choristoneura fumiferana
GGTTGTATGAAATCTCTTTGCAGGCCGCTAGAGTGACCGCGCGCACGCAGGCGAGTCACACACAGCGCCTGCAGCGCGATACTTCTCAGCCTATTATTTGTGACACAACGTCAAAATTTCATGCCATGTTTGAGAGAGAAAAGACAACTGACGTCACACTGAGGTTGCATCATGGCGGTTTTTTTACGGTTTGTGCTAGTGTCGCCCCCTGCTGCGCAGTTTTGCGTAATATTTCCTATTAGCCTTAAACAAAACACCTAGATATTAAAACCACAGCGTATCAAACCACCATACATTAAAAATAAACACTCTCCGGGATTAAAACCGCTCGAGCCAGGGATTGTCAACCTTCTGCTTAATACCAGCAATCGTCAACCTGCCTGTTTAATATCAGCGATCGTCAACGTTTATTACCGTGTTTAATATCAATGATTCTGGGGTGCGCTTCGCTCACTGCTATAATTTTGCAAAGAAATTCTTAAGAACACCTGCGCTAACCTTCGTTAGGCTAAGGATGGGCAACATTGTGACGGAAATAGAAGCGATCTTTGTCATGTTTTTTCCGTAAATGTAGGTCAAATATTATTTGATCTATTGTGTCAAATGGTAGGATGAAGAATGAAATCTAATTGAAAAGGAAGTAATAGCGTGCAAACTAAAGAAATTAATTAGAGACAGCGTAGAAGAATAAGGGACACCAAATCAAATGATGATCAAGTTTTATCGTATTATCGTTTTACTGTTTTGGAAATAATGATTTACACGTAAAAGATAATATATTATTAGATGCTGTCATTGACTTTTTTGTAGACCTATTTAAGAGATATACTCATAATATAATACAAGTCCAATGATTTATGCAGTGCATGCCAGAATGGCTCGCTAATGGGAGATTTTTTCCCACTTATGTCACACTTTGGCCTGGGCGGCACTACGGCTAAACTGCTGCGGTTTTTATTATTAATAATAATAATAATAAATATCACGGGACAATTCACACCAATTGACCTAGTCCCAAAGTAGGCTTAGCAAAGCTTGTGTTATGGGTACTAAGCAACGGATAAATATAATTATGTAGATAGATACATACTTAAATACATAGTAAACACCCAAGACCCGAGAACAAACATTCGTATTTTTCATACAAATATCTGCCCCGACACGGGAATCGAACCCGGGACCTCTTCTCTAACCACTAGGCCATCTGGTCGTTTATTCGCGTGACTTTGTGAATCAAGTAAACTTAAAGCCGCCAGTGCGGTCGCTTGCATTAGTTACTACTAGTTATACTTTCTACTAGTTTACTTTTAAAAAAAGCCACCACGCCTAGTGGTTTGACCTATCGCCTCTCAAGCAGAGGGTCGTGGGTTCAAACCCCGGCTCGCACCTCTGAGTTTTCCGAAATTCATGTTTCACATTTGAAATTTACCACGAGCTTTACGGTGAAGGAAAAATCGTGAGGAAACCTGCACAAACCTGCGAAGCAATATAATGGTGCGTGTGTAGTTCCCAATCCGCACTGGGCCCGCGTGGGAACTATGGCCCAAGCACTCTTGTTCTGATGTGCCCAGCAGTGGGACGTATATAGGCTGGGATGATGATGATGAGTTATACTTTCTCCCATTTACACAATATTCTTATTGAAGTATCCTTAAACTCCTGATAACAAAGAGATCCTCTAAGTGCTCCGTTTTTCCTTTTCAGGTGCGGAACCCTAAATTTTATGAATGGACCTTTTTAACTTAGTCCACCTTCTCACAACCTTATGTACCTTCAGAAACCTTTAGTCCTTGAACCCCTGCACTACTCCCCCTTTAATGATAGTCATTAGCGCCCCCCGTGAGTAAATAAAAATTTGCAATCGTTCCGGACAGATGCTGCGAGCCACTCACTTGATTTATGATGCCGACACACGGGACTGTAAAGGGGTCGCACATGTGTTCATTTGTTTAAATATTAATAAAAAAATACAGCAGACTAACCATTTAAATAAGATAAACCATTGTGTCGGACACGCCCAAGATTCTGTAGCCATTACGTAAAAAATCAAGTAACATTTTTCTAAGGATTTCGTATTGTGTAACGGAACCTTCCTAGTTAGGGCTAAAGCTGCTTTTTTTTATTTATGTAGCCTGTATTATGTCCGACTGCTGGGCCAAAGGCCTCCCCTTCTCCGCCACTCTTCCCTGTCCTGGGCATGCACCTGCCAATCGAGCTGAAAAGCGCTCAGGTCGTCCCGCCATCTCCTTTGGGTCTGCCTTGGCTCTTCTAAAACTTGCTATTAACTAATAAATTCTCAAGCAATCTGAGCAGTTTTAATTTTCCTTGTAAATTTGACATTTTATATATCACTTTTATACACACTTTTATATACCACTTTGACGGCGTGACTGTTTTTTTTTTATTCGACTGGATGGCAAACGAGCAAGTGGTTCTCCTGATGGTAAGAGATCACCACCGCCCACAAACATCTGCAACACTAGGGGTATTGCAGATGCGTTGCCAACCTATAGGCCTAAGATGGGATACCTCAAGTGCCAGTAATTTCACCGGCTGTCTTACTACCAAACACAACAGTGCAAGCACTGCTGCTTCACGGCAGGATTAGCGAGCAAGATGGTGGTAGCAATCCGGGCAAACCTTGCACAAGGTCCTACCACCTGCTTTGATATGTATATTCATGCCAAATTACAGTTTTCAGTAGTCTCTGAGCTTAGCCGCGGACAGACCGACAGACAGACAGACGGACGGACATGGCGAAACTATAGGTAAGGGTTGACTACGGAACCTTAAAAAAGACATTACAATTTTTAAAACTACTTAGGGATTTTGAACATGAAACTACCGTGAGACTTACTCATATTAACTGATATTGTAACGGATAACAAAGAAAAGAAAAAAAAAAGAAAAAAAAGAGAGAAGAGAAAAGTTTTTCATTCCGCGGAAAGTGCGTGAAGCCATTGAGATTAGTCGTCATCCGAATTTTAACCGGGATTGCGGTTGGTCGGTACCCCCGAGTTGGAAAACAGTATTGAATACTCGTGCTGCGTCATCGGTTGGTGTGAACGTGCCTTTATGGAGCGATGTTGTTAGTGTTGTGTGCTACCCTACATTAGACAGTGACAATAAAAATGACCATAAAAATGCGGGTAGTTGTGCGCCGGTGTTAGTTTCATCGGGCAGTCGCGCGAGTAGAGCGGTGGCACGTAGTGCACGTGTTGCGGCAGCCGCCGAGTCGCGTGCTCCTGAGAAGAAGGGCTACGAAATTTAGAGCTAAACTCGGTTTAAGACGTGAGTTATCCGTTACAGTATCATTTACTTAGGGATTTTTGAATGTCGTGTTCGCCGCTACCCTAAAACGACGGAGCCAAAACCTTAAAACCTTACGGCCAAAAGGCTGCTCGGGAGCTCCTCTTGACGTAAAATTCAACGGATTCAGGACTCATCTGTTCACTGCGGCGTTCACCAATGCACGTTTATCTCGCCTCGCCCCATTGCGTATGTGAGCAGCAATGCATAACCAAACAGCTTAGAATACGAACGTATGTTTGAATATCAAAGTACTTCAGATTTGTAGTGTAGAGTGGTTCTAGTCTGCTTGGATAATTTTGAATATCGCGTACTTTAAGTCATTATACGTAAAAGAATTACAGATTTTCACTTAAATATTAATAAAAGGGCGAGATGTTGATTTCAGATCGTGTATCTATGATACAGGACTATTTTAAACACAAAATAATGAAAAATTGTTAAGGGGCTACCCGAGGTTTTCATCGATTTTTGACAAGTTTTGAATCGTATCTCCTACTCTTGTACTACAGATAGAATTATTATAAGACAAACGGCTATCGGCTCTCCAAACTTTTTATGTCCACTTTTGTCTACCGGATTTTGAAAAAAAATAACACATAATTTTGTATGTTTTTTTTAAACATTGTCTGAAAAAACACTTATTTGTATCTCTATTGATGTTAAAGATATAACATATACGAAATCTGTATATTTGGGTTCGTCTTAGACGTCTCTAAAAACTGATCGATGGTTTTCATTTGAAACTAATTAACACAAAAGTTATGGCCAGAAAACCAGTTTTTTCGGCCTAAAATTGTTCAACTTTGATGCCAAATATCTCAAAGACAATAACCTTTGAAGTAAATATGGGATACTATATTGCTTAAAGCCGTTGTTGTTAATATAATAAGCTACAAAAATCATTACAAAACTAAGGAATTCAGATCGAAGGTCATTGGGTCATGGGATCCCCTCAGGTATAGACCATGTACATGTAAGATATAGGTAGTGCCACCAGAGTTGAGGTCACGCACACAAGAACATGTCATGTATGACAGCCAGCAGGATTTTGACATTTACTCATTCATTTCATTAAGTCTTCTTTTGTGCAATCAGTTATTTTTGTTGTTCTTTTTAACCCCCGACGCAAAAAGAGGGGTATTATAAGTTTGACCGCTGTGTATGTCTGTGGCACCGTAGCTTTTAAATGGGTGGGCCGATTTGGATGTGGTTTTTTTATTTGAAATCAGGTTTTCTAGCGATGGTTCTTAGACATGTTTCATCAAACACTTGAAAATTTTTGAGATACTGAACTTAGAAGTGAGAAAGTCGGGGGTTTGTATGTCATAATTCACATCAACTCTTGTGGCACTACCTATACACCTGTTAACACAGTTCACTGTACTAAGCACATCTGACAGCATACGCCCCAGGTGTTTAATATCCGGCCGCGTATGACCTCGTCAGCGCATGCGTCTCGCTCCCACAGGATACTGCCGGCACGTGCCTCATTACACAGTTTACACGCATTAAGTACCTAGAATGTATGTGTAGTTTAGTAAGTCAGCCGATGAGTTAGTTATTTTTCATAAATGCTCGTAAACAGTGTCGTAACACGCAGGCTACCTTGGTTGCAACCCCCCAAATAAAACCCTCGACCTTAATGTGCTAGTCATGAAACCCGTGGTCGGTAAATGACTCGTTGCGCGCTGCTGCAGGAGCGCGCGCACGTCAGGCACATGCTACGGGGGGGGGGGGGGAGCTGACCTGGCGCTGCCAAGAGTGCAGTCAGCGATCTCGACAATTTACTCGCAAATGTGATGAAAAACATTGTATGTCGC
Organism: Choristoneura fumiferana; assembly: GCF_025370935.1. Taxonomy (NCBI): domain Eukaryota; kingdom Metazoa; phylum Arthropoda; class Insecta; order Lepidoptera; family Tortricidae; genus Choristoneura; species Choristoneura fumiferana. The sequence goes on from NC_133490.1 coordinate 12,424,237, forward strand.
ACGGGCGGTACAAGAATTACGAACATACTCATTAAAGCCCTTAGTCTTCGACGGGCTTCTAATAGACTCCTTCGTAATTCCTTATTTACTGCCCTTAAGACACAATGTACTATTATTTGTTAGCCTATTCTTGCCCACTGGTGAGCAAAGCCTCACCCCGACACTTCCTCTGCTCTCTGTCCCCTGCATATAAAGGCCAGTCCTTCAAGCAGTGCAGTTCATCCCACCTTCGCCGTCTATGTCTGTCAGGTCGCCTTTATCGAGTTGATACATACATAATTTTCACACCTCTCCTTCAGAAAAGTAACTTTTCCTCCCTGACGAGAGGGAGCAAAGTGCAACTTTTCTGTTCAAGGCTGTTCTAAGTGTTTTATTGCAAAAGTTAATAAGTGTAAAGCCATGCCATTTTCTATGGTGGTTGTTCTTTAATAATATTCAGAATTATTTTTTTCAAGTTGCTTAGTGCTCGGTGTGAAAAGTTGTATGAGAAACTCGGGAGCAAAATTATTTTCATCTTGGGCGTTAACACTTGAATCTCTCATTACGCTCAAGATTCTACTTTAGAATCCGTCGCTACATTCTGGATTCAATGTACGCCCTCGCCGTAAATACACCATTTTGCTCCCTTGTGACACAAATAACTATTATAGACTCGCAAAATCAGGTAAAATACAGTTTCATAAAATATCAAAGCTAAAAGAAAGAAACAAAATAAATAACCGAGACAAGGCTTTGAATATTCGTTTTATATCGCCATTCTTTTCCTTAATTTTCTGATTTTCTTTACTGTCTTAGATTTTCTTCCTGTCCCATAAGACAAGGAAGGCGTAAGATGAAATTCGTTTGCTTATATTTATAACATGCAAAGATTTAAGATGTCGTGGCTGTCAATAAAATTTACAACATTCGAAATTTACCACGAGGTTTACGGTGAAGGAAAACATCGTTAGGAAACCTGCAGAACCTGCGAAGCAATTCAATTGTGTGTGTGAAGTTCCCAATCCGCACTGGGCCCGCGTGGGAACTACGGTCGAAGCCCTCTCCTTCTGAGAGGAGGCCTGTGCCCAGCAGTGGGACGTATACAGGCTGGCACGATGATGAGGGTAAAGATGAGCTTGAAAGTTATGCTTTTCAAAAGTTATGCACTGTTGTTATGTATGCTAAAATTTATTATTATTTAGGTACGTTATTAGCAAGAACCCTTTGGGATGTGGTGTTGAAGAAGAATCAAAAATATTAGCTGGACAGAACGGAAAACCAAAGAAGAAGTTCTTACCATAGTCTAAGAAAATAATGTTACTGGAGACAATAAATTGCCGAAGGGGAAATATGATAGGACACTGGATACGACACGACAATTTCTTTCCTGCTGGAAGGTCAAAAAGAAAGACAACGAGGTAAAGGAAGACCAAGATTGACCTATTTTGACCAGGTGAAGGAAAGAGTGGGTGTCGTTTCGTATCAGGAAGTCAAACAGTTGGCCAAAAACCGTGCGGAGTGGAGATTACTCCATCGACAAGAGCATAGCTCTTAAAAAGAGCTTTGCAGGTGGTAGGACCTTGTGCAAGTTCCACCCGGATTGCTACTACCATCTTGCTCGCTAATCCTGCCGTAAAGCAGCAGTGCTTGCACTGCTGTGTTTCAGCGTGGAGAGTAAGACAGCCGGTGAAATTACTGGCACTTGAGGTATCCCATCTTAGGCCTCTAGGTTGGCAACGCATCTGCAATACCCCTGGTTACGCAGATGTTTATGGGCGGTGGTGATCTCTTACCATCAGGAGACCAACTTGCTCGTTCGCCATCCAGTCGAATAAAAAAAAGAAGACGTAGCTCTAGAAGTTATACAAAAAATCTTAAGTCCAGTTTACACTTGCAAGAAAAATCGTGCAAGTTGCATTACATTACATGGGGTAGACCTCCTCGTATATCCAACAGTGAGATTCCTACGTCTGATATAACAATAATGATGGATGATATTGCATTACATTGCGGCACTCGATTGACCACTACAAACTCGCTGGCTTTACGGCATCGCAATGTAATCAAAATTTTCATTGTAACTCCAAATTGGGATTTATCCTACTCCTACTAATATTATGAATGTGAATGTTTGTGAGTGAGTGAGTGAGTATGTTTGTTACTTCTTCACGCTGAAACTGTTGAACGGATTTGGATGAGATATGGCAAAAAGTTGGTTTATAACCTGGATTACATAGGATACTTTTTATCCCGATGTTCCCACGGGATAGGGATAAAATCTCGCACTAATATCCGCTGGGCTTAGTGTCATGTTTGACCATGATTGTTTTTTAATGTAACGTCAATGAAAAAAACGATTTAACTTTTGGGAATTCCCACGGAAATTTGAAAAAAATCTCGGAATTTTAATTCAGCTGCTGGACCTAATGATTTACATGTGCGAAGCCGCGGGTAAAAGCTAGTGTAATCTACATTTTCCTTATAAGTCTAAATTGGGAATTATATTTATTAAACGGCCCCAAAACTCTTTACTCCACGCTTCCCGTGCACACCCTTTAGCCAGTACAGTCATTAGACAGCTGTCAATCGCGCAAATAACGTGATTATCAAAAAGCGTTTACCGCATAGTGCCGAGTGATTGATGGGAGCCGAATGATTTATACGGACAGGCCAATCGCGGGGCGGGATTGCAGACCGGCGACTGGGTGCGACTAGTCGCTCCGACAAAGTGTTGGAGCAAGAGAGCGATAGCGAAGAACGTCCACGAACGAGATGGACGGATGAACTTTGAACACGAAACTACCGTGAGACTTACACATAATTTAATGCATACCAATACCGGATAACTTACGTTTTAAATCGAATTTAGCGTGATATGTTTCGGACCTGGTTGAAGCCGCAGGTTCACGGTGGACGCAGGTCGCTTCCAACCGAAGTAACTGGAGGTCTTTGGGGGAGGCCTATGTCCAACAGTGGACGTCCTATAGCTAATAACGATGATGATAATAATGATGAGATGGACGGTTTTTTTTAACATAAGCTAAGCAAAATTGGTAACACACACACATTTTATTGATAAAAAATACATTTTATTTGTTTTAGAATACGATGGACTCTTCGCTTCCCGCAGGTGTGTAAGAGGCGACTAAGGGCAAGTGTCCACTATTAACTGTGTAACTGGAAGTCTTTCGGGGAGGCCTATGTCCAACAGTGGAGTACGGCGGTCTTCTCTGGTCGCGGTCTGCGGTGTGGAAGGCAAGGGGGAACCACTACACTATTTCATCAAGGAAGGAAGGAAAGCGGACTCCGGAAAGCTAGTTCTTGCGTTACAGGGACGTCCTAAAGCGCCACCTTACCGCATGTAACATCCCATGCGAGAGTTGGGAAAATCTCGCGAAGCAGAGACTGGAATGGCGCAGCTCTGTAAATAAGGCTGTTGCAAATTTTGAGACGCATCGCTTGGAACACCTGGATGCCAAACGTCTTATTATAAAGAGCCGCCCGAGACCTTCCTACACTTACACGTATAATGATAGTGGTGAATTACATTGCGCGCCCTGTAATAGGACCTTTAAGACTAAGTTTAGCTTTGCCAGCCATATTCGGGCACATAATAAACAAGCCTAAAGGTTCGCCTTTGTCGGACACGACATGGAGGACATCATTTCATCATCATGTCAGCCGAAAGACTGACATGAAGCTGTTTTTGCTGGACAGAGAACTCCCCCAAGGCTCTCCAATCAGACCGGTCTTGTGCTTTCCGCATCCACTGCGATTCCGTGACTTTAACCAGGTCGTCACTCCACCTTGTTGGAGGCTTACCGACAGCTCTTCTCCCGGTCCGCGGACACACTATTTATTCAAGAAAATTGTCATGAAAGGTTTGTTCCTGGCCAAAAGTATGCGACTCACTAGTAAAAAAAAGTCGCATGTCTGTAGGGCGCACAGCGGCATGGCAAGAGAATCGCATTTACATGTATTTGTTAATTCAACGGCGCGCTCACGATCCGTCTTCGCTAGAGATTTGTACCGATCGGAATCGATCCCCGGACTAGCATGGAGGACTTCTATTTTTCATCATTGTTGTCGGTTTGCAGACGTTTACTGTTACACAAAGCTTTCCTCCTTGGAACGCCACAGTGAACGACAACTTGTCATTAAGTGGAAGCCAGCCATAGCAACTCGAAAATCTTTATTTTATTCGTAAAATAACCTTACCATAAAAAAAAGTAAACAAGTTTTTTTTACTGGCTGTACTTGCATACCAAATTTCAAGTCGATGCTATTAACCGTTGAAGAGTTCCGTCCTGCGGAGATGATCCTGACTGGACTACCAGGATGACACTACTAGATTATTGTATTGTCACGCGATTTACATAAGGATTTCAAATTTCAAGTCAATCTCACTACTGGAAGTTGGTCAAATTTAACTTGCAAGATTTGATTACAGACAGACAGACTGACAACGGGACAGGTGAAACTAAATAAAAGCTTGTAATTTGAGAGAGCAATGTTTAGAGTTTCTTTGCAGGATCGAATTAGCAATGAAGAGATACGTACAAGAACGAGAACCGACATAGCCAAGCGAATTAGCTCGTTGAGGTGGCAATGGGCAGGACATATAACACGGAGAACATATGGACGTTGGGGCAGAAAAGTTCTCGAATATAGATTGCAGGTCAGCAAACGCAGCGTAGGACGTCCACAAACGAGATGGACGCATGACCTGATTAAAGTCGCGGGTTCACGGTGGGTACAGACTGTTTTTAACCGAATCAACTGGAGGTTCGACGGCTGATGATAATGAGCATACCCTTTGAGCTTCACCGATGATTTTACCAGCTTTGGGCTTCAACATGATCCAAATAAATACTCGCCTGTTATGCTAGCCCGGTAAGCTCTAGTAGGCGGCACGGCTTCATCATTGGGTCGTCCCGGAATATATCGCCACAAATGACAGCCCGTCTGTGTGTGTATTGCCTCATCGCCTAAACGGGCTGACGAGGAATGTTCATGTGACTACTTTCGTTACTTTGGCTGAGGTTTTTGTAAAGCGTATTATATATTGCTAGGTAGCTTTTAGAAATTCCTAATCTGCACTGGGCCAGCGTGGGAATTTAACTAAGGGCCAAGCCCTCTTATTCTGAGAGGAGGCTTGTGCTTGTATGTACCCAGCAGTTAGAGTTTATGCAGGCTGGGATGATGTTCATAGATAACGCTTCTTGTTTGGTCTAGGATTTAAAAAGAAATCGCTAACTTTATACTTTTTGTTGTATATTTTTATTTAACCCTGGGACAGCGGTGATAGCCCATTGGTTTGACCTATAGCCTCCACTACTCATTGGAGTCATCATCATCATCTCAGCCGTAGGACGTCCACTGTTGGACATAGGCCTCCCCCATAGACCTCCAGTTTCTTTGGTGGGCAGCGGCCTGCATCCACCGTGAACCCGCGGCTTTAACCAGGTCATCCGTCCATCTCGTTGGTGGACGTCCTACGCTGCGCATGCCGATCCGTAGGCATTAGAGTATAGTTTACCAAAAAGTAAACTTTTGAAAACAGACGTTTTTTTATAATAAACGGTTATTTTACAAAAAATGAGCAATTCGGGAATGTAAACGAGAGTGTACAATTTGCAGAAAATGCACATTTTGAGAAGGAGATTTATTTACTAGCTTAAGCCACCTGTTTTCTAAAAACCGTTGTTAAATTGGTTGACGTAAAAGGCTACAGCAACAATAATATAGAAGCTTTATTCAAATGTCTTATTATTTCGTCTACGAGCTTCTTGAAAGCTTTTAAAGGAGCTTACGTCAAAAGCTGGAGGATTATCGTGCTGCCAAGTTTTTGTAATTGGCCATTTAATGAGAATCTCCGCTTAAAATTGCGTGGGAAGCTATTAAAAATAGGCATTTGAATTTAAGAAATATAATATTTATACTTAATATTTGCCGTTGAGGTTTGAATACTAGCTTTTTGCTGAGTTTTTTTTAGTGTTCTTGCAATGTCATCCGAATTACATTTTTGTATTAATTTTTAAGTCGATTTTATGATGCTACTCTAGTAGGGGTGCTACCGAGAAATACCGGATCTCAGATTCCTGGGAAATCCCGGGAATTTATAGTAACTAAAGAACCGGTACCGAAGACTCATGTCCCGGTTCACCCGGTTCATTCCATGATTGACAAATTTACCACGTGGAGGGATGAGTCTGTCTGTCCTATTCGTAACCTAACAAACAAAAAGTTGGAAAACCGACGACTTTGTCACTTCAAAGTACAATATCTCAAAAACGGCTGAACCGATTGTGATGAAACATGTCTAAGAACTATTGCTAAGTATAGAAACCCTGATTTCAAATAAAAAAACCGCATTCAAATCGGTCCACCCGTTTAAGAACTACGGTGCCACAGACAGACAGACAGACACACATAGCGGTCAAACTTATAACACCCCTTTTTTGCGTCGGGGGTTGAAAAACCGAGCAAAATACGTATATCTCTCCCTCACCCACAGCCAACTAAAACGAGACAGCGTCCTCATCCGTCAAGCAACCCACATAACTCACACGCATCAAAAACACATCATTTTTCCAAACAAATTTCCAACTAAGTGCCTATCTTAGGGCCACATTACTTCGGCCATTAAGCATTTTTCCAATCTCGGCTGTCGGCTTTCGGCGAGTTTAATTCGGCTAAAACAAAACTCCCAGTCGTGATGTGATGAGTTATTCGTTACAATTTTGCATCGCGATAATGTATAGCTGTTTTGGCGTGGGGTGCAAAATTAATATTTTATTTTCTACATAGTGTAAAATCGAATAGACAAAACAAAAGGTATGAGATGAAAATAACCTAACCATAAAAATTTCATTTTTAATACAAGCTTTTTTACTACTACATTTTGTTGACTGTACTTGCATTGTCACGGTACTTACATACACTTTGTGAACATGAAAATACTAATCGATTGGCAAAACTTAACGGCCGCCTTACACATCCTCGTTACTAGCATGCTAATTAGCATGCTTACAAGCATGTTAGTACCTTCAAGTGCATGCTTAATAGTAGCATGTGTCCTATACAAACATGCTAGTATTTAGGTAGGCAGGCGGTAGGTGACGACCAGATGGTCTATTATTTATAGTGGTTAGAGAACCTGACTACGAAGCTTGAGATCCCGGGTTCGATTCCCGTGTCGGGGCAGATATTTGTATAAATAATACGAATGTTTGTTCTCAGGTCTTGGGTGCTTAATAATAATATGTATTTAAGTATGTATCTATCTATATAATTATATATATCCGTTGCTTAGTACCCATAACACAAGCTTTGCTAAGCTTACTTTCCGAGACATTTATTTTATTTATTATTATTTATTTGTTCGCCTCTCAAGCAGAGGGTCGTGGGTTCGAACCCCGGCTCGCACCTCTGAGTTTTTCGAAATTCATGTGCGGAATTACATTTGAAATTTACCACGAGCTTTGCGGTGAAGGAAAACATCGTGAGGAAACCTGCGCAAACCTGCGAAGCGATTCAATGGTGCGTGCGAAGTTCCCAATCCGCACTGGGCCCGCGTGGGAACTATGGCCCAAGCCCTCTTGTTCTGAGAGGAGGCCTGTGCCCAGCAGTGGGACGTATATAGGCTGGGATGATGATGATTTGTTCAATAGCAGCATGCTTTCGTGCTAGTGCTTAAGGCAGGTTTTAGTGTCACGCGTATCGTCAGTACGGATCGCTCCGCACAGGCTGATCTATATGAGCTTCCTGGGAGCGTTTTAGAGTAATACGGAGGGGTCCGTACGGGCGACCGTCCGCGCGGATAGGAAACTCATATAAAAAGCCTGTGCGGAGCGATCCGTACTGACGGTACGCGTGACACTAAAACCCGCCTAACTAGCATGTGTAACAGCTTAATGCAAAATGTCATGATAACTAAATTAACAATTGGCCGGCGCCAAAACCTCACAGCGCTCCTAACTTGTCCCAAACCCTACGTTTAAAAAGCGTCCACGATTATCGTACGGTTTAACAGCCGAGCGATCATTTCAATACGCACTCGTCAGTGATCCGGGCGACCGGGCCGCTTCCGACCCGCTCTTCCGGCCGGCTATCCGGTCGAAAACACGGGCAATCCTTTTGTGATGTTAAAAATTTAAATCACTAACAGTAGTATTAAATGATATTGTAACGGATAACTCACGCCTTAAATCGAGTTTAGCTCGACATGATTCGGGCTATTGCTATTTCGTAGAATAAAATAAGCCTTTATTAACACACTTAGAGCAACATAAACATTATTAATAAACGGAAGATATTTTCCACATTAAACTTATAACTTCTTATAACATAACTAAGTGTGATAAATGGATTCGGCTCAGCGTATGCTGTGGACGCACACAAAGTGCACATGCACACAGCGCTGACTTACAGCCCAACCCTTTACACTTGCTGCCTATCTTTGTGTTTATCACTGTTGGTAGGTTCGAATACAAAATCGGATGGCAAAAGATTTTTTTTGCACCTAATATAAATACATACTTAAATACATGTTAAGCATCCAAGATCCGAGAGCGAACTCTATTGTTCATACAAAATATCGGCCCCAACCGGGGTCGACCCCGGGACCTCACGCTTCGTAGTCAGGTTCTCTAACCACTTGGCCTTTCGGTTGTCTATTTAACTTGTATTGTAAAACTCTTTATTGTACATTTTTATTCATTTATTCGTTGCAACCATGGTACTATGACATGACAAATAGTTATTTGTGTCACAAGGGAGCAAAATGGTGTATTTACGGCGAAGGCGTACATTGAATCCAGAATGTAGCGAAGGATTCTGCAATAGAATCCTGAGCGTAGCGAGGGATTCTAAAGTAGAATCCTGAGCGTAATGAGGGATTCTAAAGTAGAATCCTGAGCCGAGCGTAATGAGGGATTCAAGTGTTTACGCCCAAGATGAAAATAATTTAGCTCCTGAGTGGCTCATACAACTTTTCACACCGAGCATTAAGAGACTTGAAAAAAAAATCTAAATATTATTAAAGAACAACTAGCATAGAAAATGGCGTGGCTTTACAATTATCAACTTAAAAAAATGGCATTTGCAATAAAACACTTAGAAAAGCCTTGAACAGAAAAGTTGCAAAAGTTGAATAGAAACGTTTTTAATCAGCCATTTTATTTAATTACGTTTAAATTTCATATCATGCAGCATTTTAACTCATTAGGAAGCTGATTAAAAACTCAAATAGCACTAATAAATTTCCTTTTCTCTGTGTGCTATTCTCATTAGATAACGTATCTTTAAAAAAAAAATTACAGAATAAAGTGAAGTTTTTATTTTCACTTGAACTTTTTTTTCTAGAATCACCTTTTTATGAGATCAACCTTTTTAGACCCCGTATTATATAAGTAATAATGATTAAAAATTAACAACACAATCTACGTCTGACAAAAAAAACGTTCTTATTAATAGATAGGTCATGAACTTCGTCCTTTTCTTAAAATTCTCACCTCAAAGAAATGGCCAAACCTATAGCAATTTCTAAGTTTAGGTAACATATGAAGTAAGTAGATAAGTGAATCTCTCCTTTTACCTATGTATCCATTTTTCAACTCCCTGGTATCCGATGAACAATAACTACCGTGCTTTCGAGCGATTTAGCTCAGACAAACTTCGTGGTTTCAGAGCTCCGTGCAAAATTAGAGTTTTTCCAAATAAATTCAAAGGAGTTTTAAACTTTTCATGAGATTTTCCGTATAGAAGTTTTATGCAGAAATTTTCATGATCTTAACTTTTATAGTTCTGTTCTTTTGGTCTAGAATTTTTCAGCCTTTCACAAATGATTAAATTATTAAACTAAGTAAGTGCTGTTCAAGAGATAATTAATATTTTATAACAAATGTACCTGCTGAAATTTATTCCGTACTTTTGTCCATTGTAAAGGTTGCCTGGAAGAGATTGCTCTGAAGCGATAAGGCCGCCTATCGGTTACCTTAGAAAAATCTCTATGTATATACCTGTGTTTTCTTACTGCTTACCTACTGTATTGTATTGTATTGTAGTATAAGATGTAAGAGAAAATTGTAGATAACTATTTCGGAATTACACATTTTCTGAGATAAAAAGGGGTCTTTTCAGGGTCTCAAATCTTTATACCAAATTTCATCTAAATCGGTGGAGCAGTTTAAATGCGTAGAGGACAGATAGAAAGACACATTTATAATATCAGCGCGATGTATAACTTGATATCTGCCGTACAATACAAACAGGTAGAAATAACCAGGGAGAGGAATAAATACACCCTGCTTACCGAAGCACAATGCGAAGTGAAATCTCGATTCCGAATGGTGCTTATAATAATATAGCGTTGGGAGAGTGGAAGGATATTTATACAAGCATATTATGCATAGTTAGTGATCAGGTAGGTAAGGATTATTATTGAAGTAGCATCTTTTTCACTTCTAATGTTCGTAAAGTTCGTGTTTATGCATATATAAAATGACTTCTTATGCTCTAGTGCATAAAATAAAATCTAGGACCCAGGTAATCAGGTGTCAACAGCCAAAAACAAAAAAGTTTCTACATATTTTTTATAATTTTTAATTTATGAAAAACTAAATATCAATCAAAATAAATCGATAAAATAAAAATAAAAAAAAGGAATTATATAATAAAAATTCAAGCACCCATTTTCTCCTCGACGTGTCTATCCACCCTCGCCGTACCGGCTCGGGCGGGCATCTTGGCTATAAAATGGGTCATTTTATGTTCATGTTGTTCAATCTATTTTTTATTTAGAGCAGGGTTTTTACTTTGCTCATCAACTAATCTTGCAGTACAAAGGGGAAATGCAGCGTCATGAAACTATGCCCCAGGCTGTTGTCGTTGAGAATAGTTTCTCGTTAACATGTTGATTTCGAGTAGCACATTTTTCAAAATTTTCTCCAAAACCTAATAGCAACGTTTTTTAAACCTACCAACCTCATATCGGAAATACCGAAATACAAACTGAAATATAGATACATAGAAAAACCAGAAAATTAAGACCAGAGAGTGCTGCAGCTGGGATTTTTTTCCTACCAACCTCCTCAGTCCTAACTTTTTTAAAAGCTTTTATTTAACTTGCAATGTATCTTGTATCTATTTAACTAGATTGAAGGACGTCTGGAATAACATTTATTATCCATACGAGTATATCTATCTATCTATCTATCTATTAGAGAGTTATCTTAATATTCTCACGGAATAAGGTTACAATCTCGAAATCTCAACCGTTGGATTTAGAGTCAAGAAATTTGGTATGGTTGTTTTTAATGCAAATTAAATGAAGACCACGATATATTTTTCGGGAAGTCCCGTTTTTAGTAAAACTGGAATTTAAAATTAGCTGCCAGATCCAATATACTTAGTACGTATAAAGCCGCGGGTTAAATTTAGTATTTTATTATATTTGAATGCACTCCAAAAACCTGAGTATAATCAGCTCTAAAAATATTAGTTACAAAGTAAGAATGGGACTGTTACATGAATGATAAAGTGTGTGGACGATCCGGTGAATTTTTCTCAATTTTCGTGGACGTACAAATTGTAACTTTGCCAAATGCGAGAGATTAATTGAAGGAAACTAGCTTCCACTTCTTTTTGCCTTAAAATTTATTGCTAATTTTGTGGTTGAAAAAGATAAATTAGGAAACTATAGTGCATCTTTTTGTTGAAAAAATAATTTATTCGTAGCTAAAATGGTTCATTTTCATCGTAACAGCAAATTAGGTTGTTTGTAGCTAAAGTAGGAAATAGTTATAAATAGCGACGTACTCATATCTATCAATCAAATCAGCCCACATCCACCCACTGCTGAGTATTTAAAGGCCTCTTAATTTGTAATGTAGTATTAGAATTAATTTTTATATGTTGTATTTCTATATTTTCATCGTTTAAATTTGTTTTTCATCACACTTGCTCGTAAACAGTGTCATAACATGCAGGCTACCTTGGTTGCAACCCCCCAAATAAAACCCTCGACCTTAATGTGCTTGTCATGAAACCCGTGGTCGGTAAATGAGTCATTGCCCGTACTGATGGTGCTGCGCCGTGCCCGTCGCGCTGCTGCAGGACCAGCACACGCACGCTGCGGCGCATGCTGCGGGAGGGGGAGGGCGACGCTGCCAAGAGCGCAGCCTAAGGTATCGCCAATATTTGGAACAATTATATTTTTTCTTTTACAAATACAAAATTTTAATCGCAAATGTGATGAAAAACATTGTATGTCGCACGGGCGGTACTAGAATTACGAACATCGACTCATTAAAGCCCTCAGTCTTCGACTTCGGGCTTCTAATAGACTCTCGTTCGTAATTCCTTATTTACCGCCATTAAGACACAATGTACTAAAAGTTTTTGATTGGCGAAACAGGATCTGGAAGTTGTGTTGACGTATCCCCCACTAAGTAGACTGAAGACGTCGCGAGAGTTTAGGGCGACCATTAGATCCAAGTGCTAAGTTCTTTATTCAACCCTAAATGGTTCTCCGACTGATGAAACGTTGACTGTCTCCGAGAATTTTGACGGATGAAATGGTCAAGTACGAAACTTTCGCAATTTTGGACAGACAGCAACTTCAGAATCTACGAGTTTCTGAGAAAAAGAGTATTTAGACATTTTAAGACCAGCGTTCACAACGAAATGGTACTATAAGGATTTGTTAAATAACCGAAAACTCAAAAGTGGTTTGACAAAATCGAGAGTAAGATTGATTACACTACGTTAACTTTTTAAGCAAGGTTACTATATTAATAATTAAAGCGTTTAAATTCTTTTAAAGTCTTATTAGACTGAAAGAAAAGTCTTGAAAGTTGCATTATTGCAAGGGCGTAAAGCCAATGAATTTAATGGTGAAATATCGAGTGCCGTAACGAAATGCAACTTAGGTAACTACTTAGTGTTAAAGTGAGAAAAGTTTTTCACACCTCTCCTTCAGAAAAGTAACTTTTCCTTCCTGACGAGAGGGAGCAAAGTGCAACTATTCTGTTCAAGGCTTTTCTAAGTGTTTTATTGCAAATGTCATTTTTTGAAGTTGATAATTGTAAAACCACGCCATTTTCTATGCTGGTTGTTCTTTGATAATAATTAGATTTTTTTTTTCAAGTTTCTTAATGCTCGGTGTGAAAATTTGTATGAGCCACTCGAGAGCAAAATTATTTTTATCTTGGGCGTTAATACTTGAATCCCTCGCTACGCTCAGGATTCTATTGTAGAATCCATCGCTACATTCTGGCTTCAATGTACGCCCTCGCCGTAAATACACCATTTTGCTCCCTTGTGACACAAATAACTATTCCATGTCAGTCTTTGAGACATTGCTATAAGATTGATTTTGACTTGGCCTATGTAAATACATGTACATGATTTTTCTTGCAGGTCTAAACCGGGCTTTATAACTTAACAAATAAATTTAAAAATAGATAACCTTACAAAATACAACACGTCTTTGAAACAAAAATTCCATTATGGTTTAGGTAGCAATTTATTTAAACAGATTTCGGCGCTATACGCCGGATACGGGATCGATTTCCGGTGTGACCAATCTGAACACATTCGCAAGATATATGGAGGGGGGACAAATAAACAGCCTTTATTGGGATGCACAGAATCAAACTAGCCTTTGGGGAAATATATGAACGAAATAATTTGGTGACAAGACTTTTTCGTTAATTTTTGTGAGCTTATTGTTTTTCGCAATTCTTGCTCATAATGAAGTTATGTATATTTCGACTACATTGCAATGGCCGCGGTCCAGGGTTGACTTAAGTGTCACGTTCCCATATCGAAAATACAAACTGAGACATGGATACACAGAAAAACGAGAAAAAAAGACCAGCACTGGGAATCGAACTCAGGTCTACACCACTGCTGGACAGGAATCTAGACACGAATTTTTCTTATGCATACATATCTCAGGTTGCTTATTTCTACTATGCTACTTAAGCAGCAGCACTAGCGACATCTATGTTGCGTCGACAGACGTCACATTCTTTCGGAACTAACCGCTCACCCAGACAAGAGATGTCGCTACTAAGCAAATTAAGATATATATTTTTTTTGTTATTTAAGTAACAAATTTGGAGTTGAAATAAAAAATAAAAAAAGACTCCAAAAAACGAATCATAATGTAGTCACAGTCATTAGGCTCGCTAGGTTTTCGGGCTAAACTGAACTAATTTAGTAAATACTTTGTATAATATCATGGAGTATGTCACAATAGAGAAATCTTTCTTCTGGAGACTGAAAAACTCGAAAGACCGTTAGTAATATTTTATGCTTATTTTGAATGATAATAAAAATGATAACTCTAATCTAATCTAACTAAAGGCTAATCCGTAACTCTTCTTCTGGGAGCAACGTGACTCGGCGACGAAGCAGCGCGCGCGAACTGGGCGTGTCGCGCAGTGTATATTTACTACTACATACGGCTAATTTATTGGAAAACTATCTCAATGGTGACGTGGGATGTTTTTTAGGTAATTTGTCATTTTTTCATGCTTGTAAAGTTCGTGTTTAAGCTGGATCTAGGCGACATGAAATGACTTTTTATGCTCTAGTGCATAAAGTAAAATCTTTGTCTATCATCATCATCAGCCGGAAGACGTCCACTGCTGAACAAAGGCCTCCCCCTTAGAACGCCACAATGAACGACAACTCGCCACTTGCATCCACCGGTTTCCCGCAACTCTCACGACGTCGTCAGTCCACTTGGTGGGAGGCCTGCCAACGCTTCGTCTGCCGGTTCGTGGTCGCCACTCAAGAACTTTTCTCCCCCAACGGTTATCTGTTCTTCGAGCGATGTGGCCCACCCATTGCCACTTCAACTTGCATATTTTTCCACCTATGTCGGTGACTTTAGTTCTTCGACGAATTCCCGTATTCCGTATTTTAAACTAAAAATCAATCAAATAAATCAATAAAACTAAATATTTATAATTATATTAGCAATGCATGAAAAATAAAAGGTACCTTATAAGTGAACAATGTTTCCACTGTTATTATTTCATCTCCTCGCAATACGTTCGGCAACGCGTACCGGCTCGGGTGGCTATATGAACTTCTCGGGTAAAATGGCTCGTTTTATGCTCTTGTTGTATAATCTACTATTCTTTTCTAAGTCGCTACACTCTTGGTAGAAAATGATCTTTGTTATTGGGTAAGGATCAGTAGTGAACCCTTATGACGGCTTGGGAAAATAACTTACAAAGTTTGGTAAAGCCAACATGTTTTAAAAATGTTTTTTCAAAACGAAAGTAATGCTTAATATAAACGGATTATGCTTAATTGTGTTTGTACGTCCTTAATGCGTAACTCCCAAATTTATTGCCGAAAGAATGTCCGGCTTAAGAGGACATTCGCAGACATTTTATGAATAAAACAAAATTATTAGCATCACGAGAATTAATTTATATAAAGCTCCGGAACATTGGACAGGTCTGTTATTAAAGTCGTCTTGGTCTAGTTGTTGAAATAGGAGACCTATTTACATTTTAATAAATCTAAATAAAAAAAGGTATTTGGTAAAAAAAAAAATTAATACAAGCTTTTTTTTGCTGACTCTACTTTTTGTTGTCTGTACTTGTATTCTCACCCAAACTACATTTGCATACCAAATTTCAAGTCGATGCCACTAACCGTTAAAGACTTCTGTCCTGTGGAGACGATCCTGGCCAAATTTCAAGTCAATCCAACTACTGGAAGTTGGTCGAATTTAATTTGCAAGATTTGATTACAGACAGACAGACAACAGGACAGTTAAAACTAAATAAAGGCTTGTAAAACTAGCCACGTGCAAGTTGAACTCGCACATCGTGAGTTTAGTACAAATGTGTGGGTATCTATGAATACTCTGTGCAGAGCTCATCTCCTAAGCAAAATAGCTGCTTTGGATTCGGTAGAACAGCGAGCGAAGAGGCGGATTTTCTTTCGTCAGAGCATTCGTCATCGCAGAAGAGTGGCTTCCCTGTCGGTATTCTACAGGCTACATTTCGGAGAATGAGCTTCGGAATTGCACGACCTTATTCCACCTGCTCTTTTCTTCCACAGGTCGACCAGAAATAGGCGCGGTCTCCACCCTTACGTTGTCAGTATTCCCAAAATAAGCACAAAGCGTTTTCGCTCTTCCTTCATCAACCACACAGCAAAAAGTGGAATTCCCTGCCTGCGACTGTTTCCTGGACACTACAATTTGGCTACTTTCAAGTCCAGGGTGAATGAGCATTTACTAGGCAAGCGTGCTCCATCGCAGGCCTCATCCTCGCTTTCCATCAGGCGTGATTGTGGCCAAACGCAAGCCTATACTGTTTAAAAAAAATGTACGTTTGAGAGCATTCTAGATTAGATAGTTACCGACATAGACAGACAGACATAAAAAAATGGATTTCCAGGCTGTTATAATTGTGTTATTATAATTATAATACCTTCATACCAAATTTTAAATTTAGGACAACTAGATGTACCTTTACATAAGTTTTACTATTGCGACGATTTGCAAGGGAACAACTTTTTTAACGACGCTATCTTTTCATTGCGTCGACTTGAAGTTTGATTTTACAACTGCTTCAAGGAGTATATACCTAAGTATTTGATATTAAATAATTTGATTAAGATTAATACTTCCACGTGTTCCTGACAAAAAGGGCATGACAGACGGACGGACGGGCAACAAAGTGACCCCTCAGCATAAGCCAGCCAGAAGTGATAGAAGCCCAATACATGGAACAGTCGGTACCCTAACATAAGTATCCACGTAGTACGACCGGTCCACTTCCTGCTGGCTCGTGCTGAGGCACCGACTTTAAACTGATAGGAAATTATTTTTACGGTTACTACGGGCCAACAAATAATAGAGCAACCTTGTCTAGGCCACAATAGAGCTTTAGTGGCGCATGGCAGGGCAGGCCGAGGCGGAGATGGCGAGATGACCTGGACGCGGAACGCGGAACTGAGTGAGTGGCCAAATATAGCTTAGGATAGGGAGATGTCGAGGTCAAGAGTTGAAGCCTTTTTCCAGCAGCGGGACACAGATGTAATGCTAAGTAAAGTGTATTATAGTATTAAATAGGAGTCAGTTCATTTTCAAAAAGTTTTACTGTAATGTAGGTATTGAATGTTTGTGCGGGTCAAATCTTACAATTACGGATTGTCTTGAAATTTGTCATACTTATGCAAATTGCGTGACAATACAATAATCTGGTAGTGACATCCTGGCAGTTCGGCCAGGATCGTCTCCGCAGGACGGAACTCTTCAACGGTTAATGGCATCGACTTGAAACTTGGTATGCAAATGTAGTTTGGGTGACAATACAAGTACAGTAAACAAACGTACAGTCAGCAAAAAAAGCTTGTTTGAGAAATGAATTTTTACCAAAAACATTGTCATATATTTTCTTTATAAAAATCTCTAGCGCAACTCATTTCGATTTCTTTCGTCGTATAACTCACTGTTTTTGCGATAATCGGTTAAAGCAGTCCCCTTAACGAAAAAAGTTTGCAGGTAAAACACAAACACATAATTTCTCTTATGAACCAGTTTTTGCTTATTCTGGAACAAATAAAGTAATTAATGGCATCGGTTTGCGTATTTTACTGCGAGCGATCGCCTTATTTTCTGTTCGGCTTTTGTTGGCTTTTTGTGCTTTTATTTTTAAACATTCGCTTTATTGTTGAGGGGGTTTTTGTCAGCTCGCATAATTTTTGAAAGTCATAATGTAGTATAGTAATTATTTACAATATGGGAAAAAAATTGCATATCTTTTTTTTTATTATTCGACTGAATGGCAAACGAGCAAGAGGGTCTCCTGATGGTAAGAAATCACCACCGCCCATAAACATCTGCAACACCAGGGGCCGTTGCAAACCTAAGAGGCCTAAGATGGGATACCTCAAGTGCCAGTAATTTCGCCGGCTGTCTTACTCTCCACGCCGAAACACGAGCGAGCAAGATGGTGGTAGCAATCCGGGCGGACCTTGCACAAGCTCCTACCACCTGCATGTCACGAAGTGGTCCCAATTGTCACAATTATCTTTCTGTGAATAGTGTGAATCCACTAC